>NC_053171.1:13224535-13297035 GCF_016835505.1 Polypterus senegalus
GCTGATTATTGCTTTCCTTATTTTCAGAATTTGCACATAGATTATTTTTGTATTTTTGCATTGTTTTCTCTCCAGCGCTTTCGTGTCTCTTTTCGACACGCCGCTCTTTCTTCCTCGCTTAGTCGTTGACGTGTCATCTAGAACATATAAAATTGTTAAGAGCTGAGAGCACATGAAGTGTGCCTGCCAAAAGCATTCCAACAACTGAGAGGTTAGATGACCGCGGTCTTGTTTGAAAACGGTTGTAAGTGGGGAGTGACTTGACCATCCCGTGGAACATGAAAGTGTCTCTCTTCAAAAGATCACGTCTTGTCGCAGGAAGAAAAAGTCTCGTCTCGTCTTTTTCTTATAATAGAGAGATGATACATTATCGTGTCTCCATGGGTTTCCTCCAGGTCTTCCGGTTTCCTCCCACAGTCCAAAGACATGCAGGTTTACCTGGATTAGGGATGCTAAACTGGCCAAAGTGTGTGTGTCTTCACCCTGCAATGAACTGGTGCCCTGTCCAGGGGATTGTCCCTGCCTTGTGCCCTATGTGTGCTGGTAAAGTCCTCACATCCCAGTAATCCTGCTCATAAAGGAAGCTTAGAAAATTATATTATATTATATTAGGGGGTTCACCCCCTGCTCACTTCGCTCGCCAACCCCGTGCACCAGTCACTTTGTGTCTCAGCCGCTCGCATTGTGAAGAGGGGGGGGGCTGAACGCACCCCAAGGAGACCTCCGACACCCCCTCTTAAACGCTGATACAATGGGTAACAAATAGTTTTTTTTACCTCCTCTTTGCTCGATCAGCTGCTGTCTTGCTGCTGCCGTGTGATCTGCAGCTCGCTCAGCGTTTCAAACGTTTAAAAACCTGTACTGCCGCTGTCCTTTTGTCTCACTGCCTTCTCTTCCTTCTCCCCCAGACATCCTCAAACACTATTCGATCTCTTTTCGTTGTTCCGTTATTTCACCGAGCAATCATTTCCGTTTGTTTGCGCTTACCATTATTTTCTTGAGACTTTAGAATTTTCCTACTTCCATTATCTCTAACCTGCTCTGCATGTGTATCGCGCCAACGTTTCTGAATTCTTTACGACGTTCTACTTTGTCTTTTTCCGACGCCGGGCGTGAGCTGAGAGCACAGCAAGTGTGTCTGCCAAAAGCATTCCAACAACTGAGAGGTTAGATGAGCGTGGTCTTGTTTGAAAACGGTTGTAAGCATGACGTGACTTGACCTTCTCGCAGGACATGAAAGTGTCCGCCTGTCTCTCTTCAAAAGATCACGTCTCATCGCAGGAAAAAAAAGTCTCATCTTGTCCCAAGATTTTTTTTATAATAGAGGGATATCAAAGCAGATTATGGAGGGTTGTGTTAACTCAGCTTTGTTTGACCACATCACTTACTTGCCAGTTAGTGTCTGGTCGTCAGATCAGATTATGTAATTAGTCATTGGCAACGTGGTGATTATATTTTACCTGTGAACCTGCGGTCAGTGTAGAGCACACCACAAAAACACAGTGGATTAAAAGTACTGAGACCCCTTCACTGTCTGCATACTTTACTGTGCTGTAGTTTTCATTTTAAATGGACAAGTTTGCCATTTCTGCCCATCAATCCACACTCAATAACCCATAATGACAAAGTGAAGACGTGTTCTTACAACTGTTTCCAAACTTATTAAAAAAATCGGAAAACGAAAGCTCTTGTTTCTATAAGTCTTCAGACCCTTTGCTGTAGCACCCCAAATTGTGCTCAGGTGCCTCCTGCCTGCTTTAATTCTTCTTGAGATGTTTCTACAACTTGACCGGAGTCCACCTGTGGCAAACTGACTTGACTGGACATCGTTTAGAAAGGCCCACACGTTTACCTGTGTATAGAAGGTCCACAATTCACACTGCATGATGGGACAAAAGGCAAACCATGAAGTCTATGGTACTCTCTGTAGACCTCTGTGGTGAGGCACAGGTCAGGACAAGGGGGTCAAACCATCTGTAAACCTTTCAGTGTTCCCAGGAGCAGAGTGACCTCAATAATAGGGAAATGGAAGAAGTTTGGAACCACCAGGACTTTTCCTCGAGTTCACCATCCAGTCAAACTGAGAAACTGGGCAAGAGGTAACCAAGAAAGCCAATGGTCACCCTCACAGAGCCTGAGAAGTCCTCTGCTGAGGTGAGAGAACCTGCCAGAAGGACGGCTATCACAGAAGCCACTCTTAAGTAAAAGGGATAAGAGAGCCCACTTGGAGTTTGCCAAATGGCATTTTGAGGGCTCTAAGAGCTGAAGAGAAACATCCTCTGGTCTGATGAGACAGAAACTGAACTGTTTGGGCAACACCAAGCACCATGTCAGACAAAGACCTTGCATTGCTAATCACCTGCTTAATACCATTCCTATTCTAAAGCATGGTGGTGGCAGCCTAACATTATGGGTGTTCTTCTCAGCGGGTCAGAAATGAGCAAATGACGAATGCAACCAAATACAAAGAGGTCCTGGAAGAAAACCTACAACCTCCGACTGGGGTGACAGTTCATGACAATAACCTGAAGCATACAGCAATGACAACGCTGGAGTGGCTTTAGGACAAGTGTCTTACTGGGAGAGACCTGAAGGCAGGGAGTGTGGTGTTGTGGTTAAGGCTTTGGACTTCAAACCCTGAGGGCGTGGGTTCAAATCCTACTACTAACGCTGGGTGAAGCTGAGCAAGTCACCTGACCTGCCTGTGCTCCAATTGGGAAACCAAAAGAAATGTGGCCAGTTGTATCAGAAACTTTGCAAATTAACCTGAATAAAGGCGTCAGTCAAATAAGTCAGTGTAAGATAAATCCCATTAAGTCTAACAGAATTTGAGAGGATCTGCCAGGGAGAACGGGATCAACCGCCAAAATCCAGGTGTGAAGAGCTTGTAAAATGTATATTAATTACTAGGAGGTTCGCCCCCTGCTCACTTCGCTCACTAACCCCCCTGGCCTGCACTATGCGCCAGCCACTTCGCATCTCTGCCACTCGGGTTGTGAAGAGGGGGGCTGAACGCACCCCAAGGAGACGCGGTCGCTCCTCTGACATCCCCTCTTAAACGGTGATACAATGGGAAACAAACACAGTTCTTTTTTTACCTCCTCTTTGCTCGATCAGCTGCTGACTTTCTGCTGCTGCCATCATGCCGCATGATCTGCAACTCACGCGGCGTACTTCTGTCATATCACCTCTGTCCATATTTTTGATCTCTTTTCACTTTTACCTTTTCATCAATATTGCATTGAATTTTGATTCTGTGTTTGGAATTACATCGTGATAACGCAACGTATAACTGCGCGTGAGTGAATGTCGTTTCTCTCTACAAGAAATGTGTCTGACAATAGCATTCACATAAATGAGAAATGATTTCTCTTGCGGGATTTCACTTTCACCAAACAACAAATCTTTTAATTCTCACAGGTAGAAACACTGCTTTTCCCTGATGGCAACATGAATTAGACGATCTACAAGTCTCTGACTTAAAGTTTAAATCCGAACAATATATTCAATCTCTTTTCGCTCTATTTCACAGAGGAATAATTTCTATTTGTTTGTGCTAATGCGATCTTTACTATCCTTTATTGAGACTCAAATTTTCGTACTTTCATTATCTCTAACCTGCTCTGCATGTGTACCATGCCATCATTTTTGAATTCTTTACGATGTTCTACTTTGTCATCTACTCTTTGTCTTTTATTTCTGGCCCCAGGTGCGGTTAAATCTCTTGGCACAAAGACGTCTTGCGGGACGTGAAAGTGTCTCTCTGAGAAAATCATGTCTTGTCTCCTTCCAAGATTTTTTTTATAATATATATATATACACACTCACCTAAAGGATTATTAGGAACACCTGTTCAATTTCTCATGAATGCAATTATCTAATCAACCAATCACACGGCAGCTGCTTCAATGCATTTAGGGGTGTGGTCCTGGTCAAGACAATCTCCTGAACTCCAAACTGAATGTCAGAATGGCAAAGAAAGGGATTTAAGCAATTTGAGCGTGGCATGGTTGTTGGTGCCAGACGGGCCGGTCTGAGTATTTCACAATCTGCTCAGTTACTGGGATTTTCACGCACAACCATTTCTAGGGTTTACAAAGAATGGTGTGAAAAGGGAA
Organism: Polypterus senegalus; assembly: GCF_016835505.1. Taxonomy (NCBI): domain Eukaryota; kingdom Metazoa; phylum Chordata; class Cladistia; order Polypteriformes; family Polypteridae; genus Polypterus; species Polypterus senegalus. The sequence goes on from NC_053171.1 coordinate 13,228,654, forward strand.
AAACATCCAGTATGCGGCAGTCCTGCGGTCGAAAATGCCTTGTTGATGCTAGAGGTCAGAGGAGAATGGGCCGACTGATTCAAGCTGATAGAAGAGCAACTTTGACTGAAATAACCACTCGTTACAACCGAGGTATGCAGCAAAGCATTTGTGAAGCCACAACACGCACAACCTTGAGGCGGATGGGCTACAACAGCAGAAGACCTCACCGGGTACCACTCATCTCCACTACAAATAGGAAAAAGAGGCTACAATTTGCACGAGCTCACCAAAATTGGACAGTTGAAGACTGGAAAAATGTTGCCTGGTCTGATGAGTCTCGATTTCTGTTGAGACATTCAAATGGTAGAGTCAGAATTTGGTGTAAACAGAATGAGAACATGGATCCATCATGCCTTGTTACCACTGTGCAGGCTGGTGGTGGTGGTGTAATGGTGTGGGGGATGTTTTCTTGGCACACTTTAGGCCCCTTAGTGCCAATTGGGCATCGTTTAAATGCCACGGGCTACCTGAGCATTGTTTCTGACCATGTCCATCCCTTCATGACCACCATGTACCCATCCTCTGATGGCTACTTCCAGCAGGATAATGCACCATGTCACAAAGCTCAAATCATTTCAAATTGGTTTCTTGAACATGACAATGAGTTCACTGTACTAAAATGGCCCCACAGTCACCAGATCTCAACCCAATAGAGCATCTTTGGGATGTGGTGGAACGGGAGCTTCGTGCCCTGGATGTGCATCCCACAAATCTCCATCAACTGCAAGATGCTATCCTATCAATATGGGCCAACATTTCTAAAGAATGCTTTCAGCACCTTGTTGAATCAATGCCACGTAGAATTAAGGCAGTTGTGAAGGCGAAAGGGGGTCAAACACCGGATTAGTATGGTGGTCCTAATAATCCTTTGGTGACTGTATATATATATATATATATATATATATTGTGAACGCTGGCCCTGACACAGACAGACGGACATCGTAATCTCACCCAACACACGTTTATTTACACTATAATATTTACAATTACGTCAGTGCACTTCCCAGTGCCTCCAGCACCGTTCCCCCAATGTCCAGGGCACACAGTCCAATTGCCTTTCTCCTGGACGCCTCCAATCCTCTTTCCAGCTCCGTCTCTCTTCCACCCGACTTCCGCTCTCGACTGAAGGGAGGCGGCCCCTTAAATAGGAAACCCAGATGGGCTCCAGCTGCTTCCCGGCATTCCTCCGAAGACACGCCCCAGTGTGGCGGAAGTGCCAGCTGCGCACCTGGAAGCCCTCCGGGTGTCCCTTGTCTTCTTCCCCCCAGCACTTCCTGGTGTGGCGGAAGTGCTGGGCTCCAGACTTCTACAGGTACCGGGCGCCGCCTGGCGGTGGCCACAGGCCCCTACAGGGCTGGGCTTCCAAGCCCTCTACCCGTGGCCCCCAACATAACCAGGGCGGTCGCCCCCTCGCGGTCTGGAGGAGGCACAAGCCCTCCTCTGGTCCTCCTGGGCATCACAATATATATTCATAGCATCCATGTTTTGAGTCCTGATCTGATTGTATGGGTGGTTACCTACCAGGTAACGCATGTGGTTGGTCTACCATTTGGCAAACATCCGCCACGGGGCCCTCCTCATTTGCGAGACGCAGATCATAGAATGCTACATAGTTTACTGTCAAATAATTTAAAGCGTACACGACACGTGCTTCACCCTTATTTGGGCTCATCAGGCATACACACTCCACTGCTCCCCTTGCGGGGATCGAACCTCAGACGTCAGCGTCATAGACGAAGTCCCTTTATGCTGTGCCACAGTGTGTGGTTCATTTATCTGACAGCCTGTAGATCGGAGCGATAACATTCATAACATCCGTGTTCTGAGTCCCGATCTGATTGTATGGCTGGTTACCTCCCAGGTAACGCATATACGAGGTGTGATCCAAAAGTTCCTGGAATGCATTTATATAAAAGCATACACACCAAATAACAATTAATGGTAACCAGTTCCTTCAAAATAGTCACCTGCTGAGTTGATGCACCAATCCCAGCGAGATTTCCACCTTTCGAAGCACCTCTGGAAGTCGTTTTTTGTCAGTGTGTTCAAGACGTCGGTTGTTACCGCTTGGATCTCAAATCTGCGTCCCTTGAGCCTCATCTTCCTCTTAGGAAATAAAAAAAAATCAGACGATGCTAAATCAGGGGAGTACGGAGGGTGGGGAATGGCAGTAAACTTTGTAGAAGCCAAAAATTCGTGTACATTCGGAGATGTGTGAGCTGGTGCTTTGTCGTAATGCAAAAGAAATGACTGGTCAGCCCACATCTGAGGACGTGTTCGGCGAATTCGATTTCGCAAACGCCTTGGAACATCCCTTGTAGAATTCTCCATTCACCGTCTGTCCTTGTGGCACAAATTCCTTGTGGATGACACCCTTCACATCAAAGAAGCAAATGAGCACTGCCTTGGTGTTGCTGTGAACTTGTCTTTCGAATCACTCATTTTCACGAACAACCCTTCACAGACACAAACGAAGTTTAAACGAGAACTGCGACTTGAAAAACAACTGTGCTGACGTTATAACATGACGTGACGTCATATAACATATGACGTGATAACAGCTCTCAAGGACAACTTGATCTGCTGTCTAGCGGCGATTGATATAACCGAACCCTTCTGGCTGCAGAATAAATGCATTCTGGGAACTTTTGGATCGCACCTCGTATACCAGACTGCAGCTCCAAAATGTGAAATCACACTAGCACAGCACAATACACCGATTCCTTTATCTCTCTTTCTGTGTCCATTTTTGCTCATATCACCACTAACAGCCTATGAAGTAAGGGATCGGCGTTACTGTTAGGATTAGCAGTCTTTGTTCGTTTTTTATAGCTTTCCTTGGATGGATTTTCAATTAAGTGAACTTCAAGGTGTCTAAAAAATAACTTTTTTTTTCTCACTTTACGATGAAAAGTGGAAATATTTACCATCTTGCCGCGATGCCATTTTTGTTTGTTGTTTTGGAGGAGCTGATGATGTCAGCTGTTACCATGGCGATCTATCCCAGAACCACCCAGGAGTGCTCCACGGGTGTCGCACTTGCCTCGTAAAGCATCAGAGGCCTTGCGTAGTTGTTTGCTTAAGTTGGCCATTTTCAGGAAATCATTCAGTGAACAAGGTCGCCAACGGACCCAGCAAATCAGCCCCAAGGTCAGCGCTCCTGGCTAAAATCTGGGCATGGCTGTCAAGCACACAGAGCCCGCCACTATAACTTAAGACAAAATCACACCTGTTTGTATTTATTTTGTCAGAGCAAATCTTGGAGTAGGTGCACTGAGTTGCAGGGAGTGTCACGTAACACGACGGGCTTCATGGCATCGTGTCGCCCGCTGCCTCCAACTTGCAAAGGTTATGTAAATGAAGGCGATGACTGAAAATCACTGGAAAAGTCGTCTAATGTGACATGGCCTTTTAAGTGTGCTGATGTTCTTTTTCAATTTTTATGGGTCTGGATTTCTGTCTTTGAAAAGTTCACGAGCAAATTTCATGAACACTTAGAGAAAGCGTTTTTACTTGTTATTGCCCAACAAAGCCATATCATCAAGAAGAAAACAAGCAAGCCCCAGATTTCCTTGGTGTGTCCTGAGTTTCATGCGACATGGCAGAGAGGAGGCGATTCAGGTCTGAGTTAATGAGTAGAATAGTCGTGTTGGCCAAAGCTGCTTTTTAAGGGGAGAAGTGCCATTCACCTGTCTACATTGTGCCAGGGGCTCCCATCAGCCAAGCTCTTCACCATTAGTGCAGCTTCACCTCCTCACGCCAGTGCAGACCACACAACCAAAACACGTGTCGAGGACATTCATGCCTGGCTTGGAAATCAATATGTGGTTTCTTTTACTATGTAGCAGCATTGTAGTCCATTGAAAACGGTCTCTGCCAGGCAATGCAGTGGTAGGGCTGCTTGCATTCATGTTTCCCCATTCAGAGATCAGGTGGTGATACGCACCATCAAATCCATAATAGATTTTTAGGGTGTCAGTGGTCTTACAAAGTCCAGAAGGTCCCCTGAGGCAAACACTGTGTGGTGTAATAAAAGACACGACTTGCCAGCTGGGTAAGAGATGCAAAGGGATAACAACTCCATTCATCCATCTATTACCCAACCCGCTATATCCTAACCACAGGGTCTGCTGGAGTCAATCCCAGCCAACAGAGGGCGCAAGGCAGGAAACAGATCCTGGGCAGGGCACACACACACACACACACACACCAAGCACAATTTAGGATCACCAAATCCCCTAACCTGCATGTCTTAGGACTGTGGGAGGAAACCCACGCAGACACGGAGAGAACATGCAAACTCCACACAGGGAGGACCCGGGAAGCGAACACAGGAGTCCTTACTGCAAGACAGCAGCGCTACCCACTGCGCCACCGTGCCTCCCATAACAACACCAACAACCTCGTTTATTTCTAGAGCAGGGGTCACCAACTCCAGTCCTGGAGGACCACCGTGGCTGCAGGTTTTCATTCTAACTTCATTCCTTAAGGAGTGACCTGTTTGCCTTGCTAATTAACTTCTTGTGAATTCATTTTAATTGAATTTCTTTTTTTTAAGATTTGCTCACCTGAATTTCTTGATTTCTTTCCTTAAATGGCACCCAAACAGAAATGAAATGTGAAGTGAGTGAGCCGACAGAAGACCAACTGAGTCAGGGCCTCAAACTCCAACCCATTTCACTCCAACCAGCTGCTTAATGAGGTGCCGATTCTTGTCGTTCATTAAACCCGTTCTAATTTAATTCTGTGGCTTGTTGCTGCTCTTGTGGTGCCTTAGCAGACATTTCCAAAATGGTTGATTTTCTCTTTTCTAAGAGCAGCGGTCAAATGTTTTGAGGACCTGAGACCTTCACCTTTCTTTATTTTCAGATATTGTATGATGGACACCCGTTGTTTTGGCTCATTTTGTATCTCGTTATTCTTTAGCTGCTAATAAAGGAAAAAAGAAACAATTAAAGGGTTTGAGCCTTCAAATAGAATCAGTTCACAAGAAGTTCATTAGCAGCAAAAACAGGTCACTCATTAAGAGTGCTGGAGCTCTAGAACAGGGGTCACCAGCTCCAGCCCTGGAGGACCACCGTGACTGCTGGTTTTCATTCGAACCCTTTTTCTTAATGAGTGACCTGTTGTTGCTGCTAATGAACTTCTTTTGAATTCATTTTAACTGACTTGCTCTTGAAGACTCAGACCCCTTCATTGTTTCTTTTTCCTTAATTAGCAGCCAAAAAATAATGAGATAAAAAATGAGCCAAGACAACTGGTGACCATCACACAAAAGATGAAGGTCTCAGGAATGCTCATCTGCTCAGATCCCCAAAACATTTTAACGGTGCTCTTAGAAAAGAGAAAATCAACAATTTCGGAAATGTCTGCTATTATACAGGGTGGTCCGGATCTAATTATGCAGATCCAGATGGTCTGGATGACTTTGATTTATGCGGGGACGATTCCAGATCGGTGCAAAGACGATTCTTCATGTCGTCAGTTCGCACACTTCTCGATGGTCCAGGATTTTTCAGGGTGGTTTTCTATGTAATAAACTTAATAAGTTATAGCGTAATGAAAATTGAATAATCAGACCTGGACCACCCTATACAATGAGAGCAGGCCATGGAATTAAAGAACGGGTTTTAATTAATGACAAGAATCGGCACCTAATTAAGCAACTGGTTGGAGTGAACGTGGTTGGAGTTTGAGGCCCTGACTGAGTTGGTCTTCTGTTGGCTCCCTCACTTCACATTTCATTTCTGTTTGGGTGCCACTTAAGGAAAGAAACGAAGCAATTGAGAGGAACGATGGAGAAATCTTAAAAAAAGCAATTTAATTACAATGAATTCACAAGAAGAAGTTAATCAGCAAGAGAAACAGGGCACTCATTAAGAATGAAAGCCTGCAGCCCCGGTGGTCCTCCAGGACAGGAGTTGGTGACCCCTGCTCTCACACATGTGTTCATACAAATGACGTAACTCAAAGTGCTCTACAAGGTGAAGAATGAACAAAGAGCAGCATGATGGGCATCTCTCCATATTGTTCATTTTCAGGTTCGGGTTTGGTCCCTTGCATTTCATTGACTGGTGTATCGGTGCTTTGAGACATCCACATACAGTTAAGGGGTCTTGTTCCAAAAGCGGACGCCACTTGTTTTTAAGATTAGGCCCCCTTACACTATTTTAAGATTAGGCACCTACTCTAAATTTTTAAGATTAGGGACCCTGGTGCGCCTGGCCTTACAGTTCAGGGTGTGTAGCAGCGGTAGGCCAGTCTGAAACAAAGAACAAGAAGGAGATGGCGTCCGCTTTCCGAACAAGACCCCAGTTAAGATCACAATTAGAAATAGAAAAGTTTTCTACATTTATGTCGAATTTTAACATAATCGTTCTAACTTTACAGGCTGGTCCAGATCTAATTATGCAATTTTCATTATGCTATAACTAATTAAGTTTATTACTTAGAGAATTCACAACTGAATGGAAGACAAGTGGGACATTACATGGAAAATCAGTGAATTAATTCAATGTAAGTCCATTTTCGTTTATTACAAGATATTTCGAACAATTCTTTTGTCTTGCAATGTTTTCCAGCATTGCATTAAAAGTTGCATAATTAGGTCTGGACCACCCTATACAAAGTAAAGCATCCATCAATGTAAAAACCTCCAGCTGGTACATTTTTATTCAACTTGTATATTGCTGTATAACAACCTGATTGAAAATTAGGGTGGTCAAAATTATTAGCCCCATGTGAATCTGTCAGGAAGCCCAGTAATAAAGTTAAATGTTGTGGTGTCAAAGCACACCTGAACCCCATATTAGCAACGGGCACCCTGGTAAATGAGACTGAAATGAGCAGGGCAAAGGGTACTTAAAGGTAAGACTGAGGGGCATCACACTTACATTCGTGGCAAAATGTAATTCCATCGCGTCAAAAACCAACAAAACAAGTGTGGACCTCAGAGAAAAGACAGTGGATGCTCACCTTAACGCTGGTCCAGAACAGCTGAACGCTCCATCACTGCTAAAATACAAAGTGACCCATTCAGACAGAAACACACCCGGGTTGTGGTGACAAGCACAAGACTTCAAAAGACTTTGGAGAGGAAAATAATCAGAGATGCCAAGAAGAGCCCCCCAGATCACTGCAAAGACCATTGTCACCAAACTGGCCTCTTCTGGACTTGAAGTCTCAAAAAAAGGGCTCTTCATTGGCCAACAAGGAATACTCCATTGCTATCACAGCGACGTATCAAAGCAAGACTGAAGTTTGCCCAGGACCATCTGAAACGTGGGGATGAATTTTTAGAAGTCTGTCCTTTGGTCTGATGGGACAAAACTGGAGCTGTTTGGGCACATGGATTCATCTTTTATTTGGTTAAGGTAGGGAGAGGCCTTCAACCCAAAAGACACAGTTAAACATCCATCTATCCATTTTCCAACCTGCTGAATCCGAACACAGGGTCACGGGGGTCTGCTGGAGCCAATCCCAGCCAACACAGGCCACAAGGCAAGAACCAATCCCGGGCAGAGTGCCAACCCACCGCAGACAGTTAAACATGGTGGTAGGAATATAATGCTGTGGGGCTGTTTTGCTGCTTCAGACACAGGAACCTCATTCGGGTATGTGGCATAATGAAGAAAGAAGATTATGTTGACGTTATAAAGGAAGAAATCTGCTGCCAGTCTCGCTTTGGGTTCATCGCTGGGTCTTTCAGCAAGATCAAGACCTAAATCAGACATCACACTTGGTCCTGAACTTTTTGAGGAACACCAAAATCAAGTTCTTGGATGGGCCGTCTCAAAGCCCAGATCTCCGTCCTATTGAGAATCTTTGTCGAGAGCCCAGAGTTAAGGTCCGCACTCGAAAACCGTCTAATTTGCGTGATGCGGGAGCAATTTGCCATGGAGGAATGGCCTGAAGATCCCGCAGGGGACTTGTTGAAACCTTGTGAGAAATGACAGTAAGAGGTTGCTCTTTCAGTTGTGACTCAGGACTATTCATTGTTGGAGGGTGCCATGCTTTTTTGTGTCAGTGAAGTGCATCAGTAAAATATTTTTATCAGACTTCTTGGAAATTGGGTCCTAATTTCTCGTAAACCTCTTTAATTATTAGTCAACGGTTTTCTTCAGTTTTGGACATGGGGCTAATAATTAGGACATTAACTGTAACTCTTCATTGACGGACGCTCTGAAGACAACGTGGAAAGCCACAATTCTAAATCAGTAGATGTTAGCAAGCGTTCTTGGGGCACTGCTCCTGAATCCCCTCTGCATGCGTTACAGGTGGTGAGGACAACGCTTGAGGCATGGCAGCCATGAGTTGTTCTGCATAGAGGTGACTCTCTGGCATGACTTTAATCATTTGTGGTGGTGGTGGTGGGGGTGCATTAAAATTACTTTCCACAGAGCCCTGGTCGACATCTTGCGCCATCAGTCTACGCCTTCAGAGCATGGAGAGAGGAACAACAGCACCGTGCTGGGATCTTCGGGCCAGGATACTGGAAGTTCACATCCTCCGAAGAACCTCTACACTCCTGCACTTCCGAGTAAAGACAATCGAAGTAAGACTCTCCTGTTTATTTATTCATTTATTTTACCAGCCGACTGGAAATGAACCTTTAACCCCCTTGCTCAGGCCTAAATTACTGTGCTTGCCGCCATTTGTGTTTCATTGTTTCCTTGGTTAGGGCCGGATTAAGGTGGGTGCTATTGATGCTGCAGCATTAGGCCCACTCCTGAAATAGGCCCAGATGAAAACAGACGAGAACTTTCCAGAAACTGAACACTTTTCCTTTGCTATATTAACCTCAAAATAATTGTTAGAATGAAATTTGGAGTCCTAGATACAGCGTTACTTATTATACAGTTACTATTGTTCTTTGCGCCGTGACGTAATTGTAACGTCGTTGTGTTTATTGTTAACCGAAGATTTCAAGTTAATGCTATCAGTTTTACGTTAAACAGTTTACTTAGTAATTTAGCTGCGTTTTTTGCAATATCTTGGGGATTCTTGCCACTTTATTATTGTTCGGTAAGTGCCACGTAGTAAATTTTGCACCTTGAAAGTTAGTTGTACAGTAAAAATCGATGGCTATTGAAATGGTTATCTGTAAAGTTAAAACTAAAAGCCGGCCTGGTATGGATGTTTAGAATTTTTTAAATCCTCGACAGGATTCTGGTCTATTATGAAATTTAAATCGTGGACAAATGTTTACCCTCAAGAGCCTGAACTGAGTCACTTTGACCCAATGTCTCTGCAAATTCACTTTTCTTACTCTGTGTAAAATAAAGACAGACAAATCAGCAAGGTTTGAGGTTCTCCAGCCCCGTATACTGTAAAGAATGAGTCCAAGTAGATTTTCACAACAATAGTTTTCATCTATCAGAGACTGTCAAAATGGCGGAGTGGGGGTGCATTTATGGAGAGGGACCGGAAGTAGACAGAGAGGAATGCTGGGAAGGAACCGAGATGGATGCTGGGATTGATGATGTCATCAGAGGGAAGGCGGAAGTGGTAATGCGTGATCAGGTAGTCGTGGCAGATTCATGGCGGTGGTGCGTCTTTCTTTCTGCAGGAATAAAGAGAGAGAGGTTAGTACCCCGGCCATTCCCTTCTGGCATGCGCCTTCACGCTACAGTTTGGGTCCTTACGCGGCCCCCTAATCGCACGTGCGTGACATCTGTTTCGTAAGAGAATTGCAAAATGTTGTGTATTTCATTGTTAGGTTTTCTGCATTAAGTGCACTTTTCAGGCAATTGCTATTGAATGTTGATGTTACATAGTTTGATGTTAATCTCGAGTTGTTACGATACTACGTCGTTATTATTATTCATGTTCAATAATGGCTGGCTGTTTGCGTCGCAAGCAATTAAGGCTCCACGGTCGGTCTGAGTGTTGAATGCACAGGCACCAATGCTGAGAAAAAATAGGCCTTTTTTGCGCTGCAGCATCAGGCCCAATTTCGTCTTAATCCGGCCCTGGGGTGGAGATGGGGCAGTCTATAAGTTTTCATGCAGTCTCCATGGCACTCATTACTGTCTTTAGCACCCCACTCTGCCAGTCTGCACCAGCTTTCTGAGATTTGTTTGTTCTGAGCTCTGCGTGGACCCATGTCTTCTGTCCGTGTCCCTATCCCTCACCTACTTCTACTGTTATAAGAGAACAGGATTTTTTGAGGACCTGCTGCTCGCCCTGTCTGTCTGTCTGTTGTGGTATGACCACGATCATATATGGAGACCATGCCCCCCACCTGCGTACTTTCCTTTATCAGAGGTCCGTGTCTCTGCTATAAGCCCTCTGTCACTCATTTAGGTGACGCATTTCTCTGTCCTCCTCTCTCGGTACGCTTCCTTTCCATTGAGTCTCCAAACACACAGTTCGTGACAGACCTCTTTGCCCATTCTGTCTCAGGATGATGTTGTTGGTACCCCCTAAGGCTCGGTCAAGTCTCCTCCATCACTCACTCACCTCATAGAGGACCCTCTGTGGCTCAGCTGTCTTCTGTGGGCATATACTGCTTGTCATCTGCCACTTGTCCTGTTGTCCCTTTATCTTCCCTCATGAGGTGGGCTGAGGACTCTTTCAGAAGCCATTATTTCTCTTCCTCCCTTTTCGTTCTGTCCCATTGCGTACCTCTCATGTGTATTTTTTTCCACGTTGCCCCTTTAATTTAATTGTCCTCTCTACAGAGCCTGTGCTGCACATTCTACATTCTCAGTGTCTTCTGTAGCCCCTGCCACCTCTTTTGGGGGTTTCTTACCAATTCTGCCTGACCAGGGGATCTTCTGTTATCTCCTGTTTCCTTACATATTATCCATATATCTGTACCTGTCTTAGGCTCCCACTATCATCCCTCTGGAATCCATTTCTTATCTGTCTCTCCTTCACTGACCCTCCCTTATTACATGAAAGCTCAGTGGCCCATGTTGATCATTATCTTCTGCTCTCTACAAACCTGCTGCTGCACCTCCATGTAGCTCCTATTTCTCTTAAGAGTTTCTGTGTCAATTCCTGCCCATTGGCTCCTCAATAACCCACCTTTTATACCTACTTTAGGAACATCTCTCCATCCCTGTGTTTGGGCCTTTCCTTTGTATACTAACACTCCACTGTTCTCTGACGTTTCTGCCTCTCTACTAAGCCTATCACCCACCTCTCACTATGGCTACATCCACACTACATTTTTATTTAAAAAAACCACGCCCTACGGCCACGATGGTCACCAGATTCAAGTGGAACATCTTGTTGGTAGCCATCAGCAGCCATACCACATGCACTTCAGAGGAGGTCATCCACCTGGAGTTGTCCAGGTTCAGGCCCAGCCAGTACAGTGGAACCTCGGTTTGCGAGTAACTTGGTTTACGAGTGTTTTGCAAGACCTGATACATTTTTTAATAAATTTTGACTTGATAAACGAGCAATACGAGTAGTACGGATACGCTTTGTCTGCTGAGCGTCATGTGATCACAACTGAGCTGATGGTTCTTCTCACGTGCGCAGGTGTGTGTGTGTCTCACGCTCGTGTGTGTGTGTGTGGATCTTGTGGGTGGAATCCCACAAGAGTTTAGAAACTCCCTCACACCAGCCATGATTCTTTTCAATGTTAAAGTGCAGGTTAATTTGCTTTATGTATTTTTACTTTATATTTTGTATTAATCATTTTTATATGAATAGTTTTGGGTTGTGGAACGAATCATCTGAGTTTCCATTATTCACTTTGATATACAAGTGCTTTGGACTGCGAGAACGTTTCCGGAACGAATTATGCTCGCAAACCGAGGTTCCACTGTACTTGGATAGAAAACCATGTAGGAAAAAACTTGGGCCGCACTTACCCTGTGATCTGAATGTGGATCTCAATGCCACAGTGCAGTGACGAGGACCCTGTGCTGTAAACATGGCACAGTCCTTCACATCAGACGTAAAACTGAGATCCTCTCTCTCTGGGGTCATAAAAGGTCCCTGGACATTCTTCATAAAGAGTAGGGTGTATCCTGATGTCCTGGCTAAATTGTTCACCTTGGTCATTCTGGCCCCCTAATCATCCCCGGCTATTTCTCTCTCTCACCACTTCATCACCTAATGTGTGGTCAGCAAACTGGCGCAAAAATGGCTGCTGTTGCATCATCCAGGTGGGTGCTACACATTAGTGGTGGCTGAAGTGGCTTCCCACTCACTGAACTGCTTTGAGTAGTGAGAAAAGCGCTATGTAAATGTAAAGAATTATTATCATTATACTTTGGGAATGGGTCCACTCGGAGGAGTTTGTGCTGGAGGGTCTTGCAAGTGAACATTTCAGATTGGAACATGAGACCCAAGTTTAGTAAAGCGTGACGCCATACCGCTCTTGTCTTTGGCTTTCCTATTGGCTTTCTTCAGAAGTCTCCGCCTCCTCCTCACTCTGTCACACACCTCCACCTCACACTTCCAGAAGCCTCCGTTTCCTTCTCATGGCCCTCTATTGTCCTCCTTGTGCTGTTTAGCGGTCTTCCTCCCTCATATTTGTTTTATTGTCTACTGTAGTTATGTTTGTCAATGAGGTCATTTGCTTCTTTTTTTTTTTTTTTTTACAGTTGGAAATATGCATCACAATTTCATCCATCTCTCCGGGCAGAGTCCAAAACACACTGGAACTATGGGTAAGTAAGCTTGAGTCCAAATGAACATCTGGATGTAGCAGAAATTTGGATGGATAAAGACCATCCACCCCAGCAGAGCTCATTAATCTCAACTCTCTTAATGTTAAAAAAAAAATTATGAAGTCGAGATTTGAGGATCACCAAAAGTGTTCTGTCCGGTCACGTAACCAGCATTCTCTGTGTGAAGAGCACATTTTCATTGTCACTGTCATATTTACTCACAAAAAACTATTCATTTGTGCTCCCGTGTTCTTGCTGAGAAAAAAAAAAAGCATTTTAAAGTAACAAATGGCATCCACCATATTAACTCCCTTCATAATTCTGAAAACTTCTGAAGAACACGTTTCCTAAAATGGTAACTCAACTCTTTCAGTCTCCTTGCCTACAGCTCTGGAATTTGTCGAGATCAGGGATCTCCAACACGTCTCACCGGTAGCTCACCAAAGGGTTAATGAATCCTACAGAAATTTGAAAACTTGATTAGTCAAATTAGGGGTGGGCGATCTATCTAAAAAATCATATCACTTTTATCCTTTTAACACAAAATCACGATCCACAATCTGAATTGCAATCTTTTCAATGTGGCGTACACTTAAGAGAATATCCAGGACTCAAACTCATCAAGACCTAAGTAACACGTTGTCTGTAGAATTCAATTGTTCTCTCATTCGCTAGCTATGTGGAGTTAAGGTACACGCGCCGAAGCTGGTGGGTGAGGGAGGAAGGCCCCCCTGACCCGCTGCGTGTTTCTCGGTACCGCAAGCGAAGTCTGACACAGAGCGAAATGAGAGAAGTTCCAAAATCAACTGGAATGTTCAAGCAAATTAAAGAAAGAAAAACCCGATCTAATTCCGTTAAGTAGTTCTCTCGTGAAAAGTGGACAGACAGACATTGAATTTTATATATTAGTAAACCTTCAAAGTAATGTGCAGTTAAAGTCTCAACAGCATTTCTGGAGTTTAGTAGAGCCTGATGACTATAAGAATCTTCACCAAGCAGCTCTGAAAACATCTGATTTGTTTGGGTCTCCATACCTCTGTGAGTCTGACGTGAATGTCATGAAGTCAAAGTTCAGAACAAGACTGACAGATGAACATTATAATGACTCCATCAGAGTGAACCTGAGGGGCTCCACTCCACCACACGCCTCAGTGCCAGTCATCTGACGAACTAAAAAACACATCACACATGCAACTGGACCTGTGAATAAAGTGACACAGTGACGTGTGACAAAATGACAAAGGAATAAGTCAGATGTGTGGATTTGGAATTGCATTGCTTTGTTTTGACATCATTCATGTTTTAATTCAATAGTGTGAGATACGCTAGAAAATGCATACAGACATAGAAAATGAGGGCGGCATGGTGGCGCAGTAAGGAGATCTGGGTCCTCCCTTCATGGAGTTTGCATGTTCTCCCCGTGTCTGCGTGGGTTTCCTCCGACAGTCCAAAGACATGAAGGTTCGGTACATTGGTGATCCTAAATTGTCCCTAGTGTGTGCTTGGTGTGTGTGTGTGTGTGTGTGTGTGTGTGTGTGTTAACTACAACGAGGACTGTTTCATTTATGTTAGGTAGAATGCCCAGAGGGGACTGGGTGGTCTTGTGCCCTCGGTACCCCTGCAGATTTTATTTTTTTCTCCAGCCGTCTGGAGTTTTTGTTTGTTTTTTTCTGTCCCCCCTGGCCATTGGACCTCACTCTTATTCTATGTTCATTAATGTTGACTTATTTTATTTTCTTACTGTGTCTTTTATTTTTCTATTCTTCATTATATAAAGCACTTTGAGCTACATTTTTTTGTATGAAAATGTGCTATATAAATAAATGTTGTTGTTGTTGTTGTTGTGTGTGCCCTGCGGTGGGCTGGCGCCCTGCCCAGGATTTTTTCCTGTGTTGGCTGGTATTGGCTCCAGCAGACCCCCCGGGACCCTGTGTTAGGATATAGAATTGAATTGAAATGAGATTAATTCATGCCAGCCCCCAAAAAAACACCCACATTTTTTGTTAAATGTTTTCAACATAAGAAAAATGTATTTATAATGAACAGATATTGTATACAAACAAAATAAAACCGAATACATAGAAGAGAATCTAAAGAAATAAACAGATAGATTAATAAAGTATCTATCTATCTCCTCATCTATCTAGATGTTGGCGAAGCCGATTAGCGTATTGTAATGTTTTTTCTTTCACTTCACTTTTGCTTAACTTCATTTTCTTCTTCACTAGTTTTTTTCTTGTTTGCCACGCTTTCGTCACTTTCATTCGCAGGGCGTTTCAGTAGAAACCTGACCAAGGAGCTTTGTTTAGTCCTCCCCTTTAAAATGTTTCTGAAATGACTTGGGCGCGTGTCATTAAATAGCGCCGCTGCTCGACCAGTTGTAACTTTTTCAGTTTCTTTTCTTTAAAGTTCAAAACTTTTTCCCACATTGCAAACACTTCCTTTATCTCACTTTAAGAGAGAACCTCCTCCGCGATATCCTCCGTATGTTGCTGCGTCTGTAGTTCCATCAACTCCTTCGTCGTCAGTTCCTCTGAATGTGCCGCGACAAGCTCTTTGATGGCTCGTATTTCGAATTTTGGCTCGTAACTCAAGGCAAAACAAATCGACCTAATGACGAGTCGTATCTCAAAAAACTCGTACGTTGTGGCACTCGTATCTTAAGGTACCGCTGTATTTGGTTTCCTGGCTGCCAATTACAAGTAAATGACAGCACTGATGTGCACAAAACTGGAGTCCAAATCAGAACTGAGGGAATAAGGAAAAGGGGGAGGCTTTTAAAGGTCAGTATAGGAAGTGACGTCAAAGGGGCCGGGATCGGCAAGGCCATAGGCTCGAGACCAGACGTGCCATCAAGGGGGCCGGAGCCGACAAAGACTTCCTCCATAGGCTCTGACCCGGAAGTGACATCAACAGGCCCAGGTGGAACTTCCCATGAAGGGTCAGCAGGAAAGCGAGAAAAAGAGTCAGTGCACTCTGCCACATCCCGGTCAGATTCGGAATTGCTCTCACTCAGGCCCTTCTTGTGACAACGTGACAACACGTATTCGGATGTTCTTTCTTTCCTTGTTTTTTAATTCCATACTTAACCATTGAGGAGTTCTTTTAAATTTCATTATGAATTAACCCTGCATTGTGTGTAAATTAGTTTTAAATGTACCTAACCATTTCTGAAACTTCAAGTTTAGTTTTAATATTTATATATATTAGGGGGCTCCACCCCCTGCTCACTTCGCTCGCCAACCCCTGGGATTGTTAACCGGATATACAATTTAATGGGAATTGTTACATATGCGTTATTTTCACTTTTACTTTAAAACTTCAGTTAAAACAATATTTTGAATGACCTTTTCGTCAAGATCGCATTGAATTTTGATTCCGTGTTTGGATTTACATCGTGACAACGCAACGTATAACTGCCCGTGAGTGAATTTCGTTTCTTTCTCGCTAATAAATAAACTGACTTTTTCGAATGTTTGTCCCTGTGATTTGTTAATTGTCATAGCAAAAGCTATTCTAACGGGAAACTGTAAACGTTTTAATACGAATGGCAGATCAAGATCTCCTTTGGTGTCTAATGTTACCCCCTGAAGATGTGATACATTACCTTCATTGTCGCCTGTTCAAATTTTACGTGTTAGAATTGTTCAACCAATTTTGAATACAACTATCCATCCATCCATTATCCAACCCGCTATATCCTAACTACAGGCCAATTGCAGCCAGCACAGGGCGCAAGGCAGGAAACAAACCCCGGGCAGGACGCCAGCCCACCGCAAGGCGCACACACACACCCACACACCAAGCACACACACGGGACAATTAAGGATCGCCAACGCACCGAACCTGTCATGCAGACACGGGGAGAACATGCAAACTTCACGCTGGGAGGACCCAGGAAGCGACCCTGGAATAACTGCGAGGCAGCAGGGCTACCCACTGCGCCACTGTGCCACCTGAATACAACTAATCCTGTCCTATTGCACAGCCCATCACTCAGACATAAATTACGTAATAACATTACGATACATCCTTCTTTCAACAGTAATTCGTGCGGTGGAAGTCCGGACGGTGTTAACGGTTATAGATATTCTTTGGGATATTGTAAGTTGATATTTTCATCATCTGCACGAGCACCACCAGCTGCTTCAACGTAGTCTATTGTGTGAACCTCGTACCCGGGCACAGACAGACGCGGAGGTCAAAAGTCCAAGAACACACACACCTTATCACCTGATGACACAACAAATAGTACACAATTCATCAACAAAGTTCTCGTTCTCTTTCTCTCACCATTTCTACTTCTTCTTCTTGTTGCTCCGCCTCGACTCCTCACCCTCAAACTCCGTCCTCTGCCTCCCGACTCCGGCTCTCTGAGTGGTGGGTGTCGGCTTCTCTTATAGCCCACCCAGAAGCGCTCCAGGTGATAATTGACCTAAATTAGGCTGAAATTCCAGGTGTGGCAGCATTACAGCCCACACGGGCTCGTTAAGCCGTGCAGCTCCTCTTCTGGCAGTACTTCCGGGTGTGCCAGAAGTGCTGCATACCCCAGTTCCAGAGCTACCCAGGTATCCCCTGGTGGTGGCCACGCCGCTCCACAGGGTTGGGCTCCCCAGATCCGTGGCACCCATACAATCCAGGGTGGCTGCCCTCTTACGATCCAGGGAAGATACTGCCCTTCTCCCGGTCCTTCCCTTCTCGCGGTGTCCCAGTGGGGCAGGGTCCCTGGGCGTCTGTCACAATTGATGTGCATTTAATCAATTTGCCGTGTAACCGATTGGCAGTTTTCACGTTAATTCGTTTCTCGCTGCCTATTTAGATGAATGGGTGATTCTAAGCTGGACCTTCGTAAGTGTGTGTGTGTGTGTGTGTTCATAAGTAAGCCCTTTAATGGATTGGTGTCTGTCCAGGTCAAGTGCCAGAATGCACCTGATGGCCGTGGTCTCGTTTGAAAGTAGCTGTAAGTAGGGCGTGACTTGAAAGAACCTCATGGTAAAAGTCTCCGTCTCGCCAGACTCCCTTCCAAAAAGTCTCTTCCAAAAGTCATCCATCCATTTTCCAACCCGCTGAATACAAACACAGGGTCACGGGGGTCTGCTGGAGCCAGTCCCAGCCAACACAGGGCACAAGGCAGGAAAGGCAGGAACCAATCCTGGGCAGGGACATACGCAAACACACCAAGCACACACATACTAGGGCCAATTTAGAATCACCAGTCCACCTAACCTGCATGTCTTTGGATTGTGGGAGGAAACCCACGCAGACACGGGGAGAACATGCAAACTCCACGCAGGGAGGACCCGGGAAGTGAACCCGGGCCTCCCAACTGCGAGGCAGCAGCGCTACCCACTGCGCCACCATGCCGCCTATTCCAAAAGTCACGTCTCGTGCAAAGATTTTTTATTATAACAGAGAAATATACTCTGCCAACACACAGTGAAACTTCCATTAAGACCACAGTTTGATAACTTAAATGTCATGCTGGTTCTCATCAGTTTTCCTTCAGTTGTTTTTGCCTTTACTCTGGCCAGACTGAGTGTTCATCCATTATAATCCTATTATAATCCACATATTTTTAGGATGTCATTGCACACTGGAGAGATTCCGAATGACTGGAAAATGGCAAATATCATCCCATTATTTAAAAAGGGTGACCAGGCAGATCCAAGCAACCACAGGCCAGTAAGCTTAACGTGCATCACAGGAACATTAATGGAAGGAATTATTAAGGATAAGATTGAGCAACACATGGCAAGGACAGGAGTTATTAGGAACAGTCAGCGTGGGCTCAGAAGAGGGAGGTCGTGATTTACTAACAGGCTGGAATTCTATGAGGAGCCAGCAAAAGGATACGATCAAAGTGGAGCAGACGAGATTATTAATCTGGACTTTCAGAAATCATTTGATGAGGTGCCACATGAGAGGGTAGGGCATCAAACTAAAAGAAGTGGGGGTTCAAGGAGTGGTATGTAGATGGGTGCAGAATTGGCTCAGACACAGAAGGCAGAGGGTGATGGTGTGAGGAACCGCTTCAGAACTGGTTGATGTTAAGAGTGGTGACCAGCAGGGGTCAGTGCTGGGGCCGCTGCTATTTTTAATAGATATACATGATTTAGATAGGAATATAAGTAACAAGCTGGTTAAGTTTACAGATGATATCAAGATAAGTGGATTAGCAGATAATTTGGAATCCGTTATATCATCGCAGAAGGACTTGGACAGCAGACAGGCTTGGGCAGATTTGTGGCGGATTAAATTTAATGTCAGTAAATGTAAAGAATTACGTGCAGGAAGTAAAAATGTGAGGTCTGAATACACAATGGGTGGTCTGAAAATCGAGAGTCCACCTTATGAGAAGGATTTAGGAGTCGTAGTGGACTCTAAGATATCAACTTCACGTCCAGTGTTCAGAAGCCATTAAGAAGGCTAACAGAATGTCAGGTTATATAGCGCCTTGATGTGTGGAGTACAAATCACAGGAGGTTCTGCTCAAGTCTTTATAACACACTGGTGAGGCCTCATCTGGAGTCCTGTGTGCAGTTTGGCTCTCCATGAAGACATAACAGCACAAGAGAAGGTCCAGAGAAGAGCGACTAGGCTGATTCAGGGGCTACAGGGGATGAGTTAGGAGGAAAGATTAAAAGAGCTGAGGCTTTACAGTTTAAACAAAAGAAGATTAAGAGGAGACCTGACTGAAGTGTTTAAAATGATGAAGGGAGTTAGTCCAGTGGATCGAGACGGTGACTTTAAAATGAGTTCATCAAGAACACGGGGACACAGTTGGAAACTTGTGAAGGGGAAATGTCACACAAACATTAGGAAGTTTTTCTTTACACAAAGAACAATAGACACTTGGAATAAGCGACCAAGTAGTGTGGTGGACAGTAAGACGTTAGGGACTTTCAAAACTCGACTTGATGTTACTTTAGAAGAACTAAGTGGACAGGACTGGCGAGCTTTGTTGGGCTGAATGGCCTGTTCCCATCCAGAGTGTTCTAATGTTCTCATTTTTAATCTTTCACATTTCCCTTTGCAGAGAGGCTACCAAGGATGAACAACGCACAGCTGGCTTCAGGCACGCTACTTTCCAACAAGCATAACAACACGAGTGGAGGGAGCTCCTCGTCACACCCTTTCTCGCACTCTTTATACAATTTGGCTCAACTTCCTCCCTCGTATGAAAGTGCGATGAAGCCAGAGATCAACCGCTACAGCTCCCTCAAGCGACTGGGTGAGCGTACGCTTCTACTGCTGGTACAAACTGGAAGATGGCAAGGACTTTGCTAGTCTTAACATAGCACAGCCGGCCCATCCATTTGGTTCCAGTTGCTGCACAAATCAACTCTTCCATGCCCGATTATTGACTTGATTTCTTTTGTCTTTCTCCCACAGAAAAGGACCTCGACGACTCCTCTGGTTACTACACTTCGAAGCGTCGGGGAGGAACCAATGCGCCCCCCTCTTTCCACTCCTCGCAGCACCACCTCTACATTGGAGGGGGAGGGGACTACACTTTAGGGGGTCGTGGCACGTTGCCCTTGCATGCTATGCGCCCTCGTATCCAACAGAACCCTTACCCTGCCACTCTGCAACACCCCAACCTAGACACGCTGGTGTCATCCAAGCCCCCGCGCAGAGTCATGTCGCAGGACCAGCTCTTGGTTTTTGGTGAGGGAAACACCGTGCCCAACGTATCGAGTGTGCAGATGGGAACCCTGGGACGCCTGAATAAGAATCAGCAGCTGCAGCAGCAACAGCAACCGCCGCAGCAGCAGATCCACCAGTCGTCCCAGTTCCAAAAGCACCAGAATCCTGCCCCTTACCCTTCCCAAACCCTACGGAAGTCCCACGAGCGGCTGCTGTCGCCAGACCGTGGCACGCTGCCACGACTCTCTGCCCACCAGAAAGCCCAGTCTCAGCAAAATGTCTGCGTCACCCCTTCGCTGGACCGTCACCACATGATCAAGATGAACTCTCATCCAACCTCGGGGAGGGAGGGACAGCAGCGTGCAGCAGATGTTGGCGCGCAGGCGCCAGGGATCTGGGGGGATGCCTTAGCAGGAGGGACGGGCACCCTGGGCCACAGTGCTCGCAGGATGGCCTTTGCTAACAAAAGGCAGAACACCATCGAGCAACTGCACTTCATCCCAGGGGGCAACCAGGGAGGAACACAGAGCCGTCAGATGAGAACGGGAAGTAAGAATGAGGTGACAGTGTAAGAGAGGACAGAGTGGGGGTACGGGAGGGTGACGGAGGGGTTAGTGGGTGAAGCAAAGGGGATATTAATTTAAAGGTACGGGGGGGGGGAGAGAAAGGGAGCGAGTGCTGAAGTACTCAGCCAATTCAAAGAGAAATCCTTTCAGCCATAATTTAGTGCCATATCAGAGGGAAGGAGTTGAAAAAGGGCGTAAATAACGTATTTGATCATTTTATGGAGCCATAACTGAGAGAGTGAAAGGGGGGGTGTGGGGGGGCAGAGCAGAAAACCCCCAATCTCTATCTCTCTCTCTCTCTCTCTGCTCTGCTTTGGCGGCGCAGACATGGAGGGGCGTCCGGCTGGACTGTCTTCTCTCAAACCCGCCGTCAGTCTGTTTTCTTTGCTATGTTCAGTCATTCAAAGTTTTTCAACGAGCTTTATTAGATTTTGCAAATTGTTATTGATTTGTTTTTATCTTTTTCTTTCTTTTTTTTTGGAAAGGGAGACCGAGATCTTTTTCTTTTCTTTTTCTTTTTTTTCTATTCAGTGTTCAGTGAAGAGATTTACATTGAGAATGTCGAAAAGGGAAAATGGCGATGGCAGTGCAGACCGCTCTCGTAGCGCACTTTGCATGCAGTTTTTCCGCAAACTGGTGATGAGGTCATTCTGTGATTGTGTGTGATCCAATCAGAGAGCTTCATATTGAAATGAGTTCTCTTTCTTTAAATGTGCTGGGAGCCGGGGAATGATCACCTTAGCAGGATCTTTTGAAAAAAGAGAAATATCTGGCAGTAACATGTGAGGCATCACAACTGGAGCAAAGCCAACACCCTGCTGTGGGTGAAGGAGGGCAGCGGTGGTTTAACTGGCGCTGCTGTAGGGGCAGGAGTCTCCACTAATGGCAGTCCGTGAATGTGAACGAGCGCATCAAAACACATGCATTGTTCTTTTTTACCACCATTGCTAATTACCCCTTGGGACCAAACGGGGGCGCCACTGAACCCCAAACTCCAGTTACAGTAACGCCCAAGCACATTTTGGGTTCAAATAAACCTTCCACCTTCAATGGCCTCCCGACTCCTGACTCGATTAAATGAGGCGGCAGGCTCTCTTTTAACTGTGCTTCTGGTGTCACGCCCACATCATCCGGAGCATTTCACGGTCGTCTGGAAACCAGGGCAGTCCTCCCCTGGCAGCGACCTCTGGTGGTACCCAGAGACCCCGACAGAGACTCCAACTCCCATCCCACCCTGTGGGTATCCTCATTGGGTCCAGCCCTGTGGTACTCTGCCACCCATCGTGAAGGGGAATGAACTGCTGCCGATAAGCCCGTTCACCTAGTCCATCCATTATGACCACCTGGCCAGGCAAGAATCTATCCTTTATCCTGACCTAACCTAACCTACAGGACGAAGATAGATAGATAGATAGATAGATAGATAGATAGATAGATAGATAGATAGATAGATAGATAGATAGATAGATAGATAGATAGATAGATAGATAGATAGATAGATAGATCTATTTATCTAAATTAGTTGTCAACTAGCTACTTCCATTTTTTACTTCCGACTAAAGCAAACGGGTTTCAGTGGTGATAACAACATTTATTTCTAGAGCACATTTACATACAAATGATGAGCTCAAAGTGCTTTACAGGGTGAAGAAAGTGCAAAAAGACAAAATAAATAAGAAAATAGAATTAGGGAACACTAATTAACGTAGAATAAAAGTAAGGACCGATGGCCAGGGAGGACAGAAAAAACAAAAAATCTGCAGGGGTTACGACGTCACGAGACCACCCAGCCCCATCTAGGCGTTCTACCTGACATCAATGACCTCAATCAGTCCTCGTGATATTCAGGGTTCACATGGAAGAACTTGATGATGACGGTCATGTGGACTTCTGGCCTTTAATCCATCAATGAGGGGACATCACGGTGTCCTGATCAGGTGATGGTAGCGCAGATCGGCACCACAGAAAACCGGAAAAAGAACAGAAGAGAAAGTAAGGGATAGTACGAATTACGGTGCCACCAGGAATGATAATGATAATTAATTAAATATACAGAGCATCAGGATTTAACTAAAATGAAGCTCTGAGAAAGCCATGTTAAAGTAATGAGTTTTAGCAGTTTTATAAAGGGCTCCGCTGTAATAGCCTACATGAAGGCCCTAATCCTAATCCTAACCCTAACCTTACCTGAAGTGCCCAGCTTTACATTGTAACAGGATAAGCATACGAAGGGTGTATCGGTCAGATCATATTCCAGATTTTAGGAGCCTAACCGCTTCTTTTAAGTTTAGCTCTTGGAATTCTAAGCAGACAATCATTTGAAGATCTGAGGTTACGATTTGGAGTGTAAGGTGTCAGACATTCTGAGATATAAAATGGAGTGAGATTATTGAAGGCTTTGTAAACCATAAGCAGGATTTTAACGTCAATTCTAAATGACACAGGTAACCAACGATAAACACATAGCAGCCGTCCCTAACACTACGGTGTAGTACAGCCCAGTACGTACTTCGTCACTATTTTACCATTGTCGTGTGCCATTTGCTCACATGTCTCAAATCAAATGTCTGTACCATCAGTATGCCTCCAAAACGTGTCTCCAGTAGAAGTGAAGCTGGTGTTGATAATAAGATAAAGGAAAGGAACAGCGTCAGATGAAAAATTGACATTATAACGTGTAGAGGAGAGCCGTCACAAATCGATAAACATTTTGGCTAAAGCTGATCTACGTATAAAAGATCACGTGAGGTTGCCTATCATTCTTAAAAGCTGTAGGAGGTCTAAGGATGAGGTTGACATATTGTACGTAGCTGTGCTTAAAACTAGCTTGTGATTCTTGATTTAAAGTACAGCTTACGTTCAATACGTAATCAGGCATTATGAGTTTGGGCCTAATTTCCAGTGATGGACGTTTTTAAGTGTAACTTCCGACGTAGATACAAAATCAAATTAAGAAACGTCTGCAGGAAGGGAGCCCATGTGAACCGTGAGACCTGCCGGTGCAAACCACTGTGCTGTCAACGTAACTCTGGGAATTAAAATAAGCAAACTAATGAATTAATGACATAATGTGGCGCCACTGTACTCACGCGTGAAAAAGAGGCCATCTCTTATTAAAACGCTTGCATCTTTTTATTACTTGAAGAGAATCTGTGCTGTCAGGTCACTCTTCTGTGTTTATCTGACAATAGCTACCGTCTCTTGTCGTCCATTGTAAAAAAAGAATTTTTCCAGTCGGAACCATAGAAGCTAATAATGCGTAAATATTCTGCTGCCATTTAGGGGACCAACGATGAGCCTAGCATGATATCCTTATTCGGGAAATAGCGAATAACTTCACAGTGTTACGGATTTGGTTACACTGGCGAGGGAGACGATTAATGGCGTCAAGCAGCATCGGGAAGCCCTGGCAATGGCAGAATCGCATCCTTGTGATTTTATATCAAATCGATTCACTCCTCAGTTTCCCAAACCTCCTTCATCCACTGCAGGATCACAACTCTATCAGGTGAAAACAAAATCCACTTAAAATGTAGACGGGGAAGACACGCGGAACAGAGTGAGGTGTACAAAGCATCAGGACAGTGCATGCTGGGAGATGAAAGCCAACGCATTACGTTGCAAGCAGGTACGACGTAGTGATAGTCGTGGCGAGGACTTCTGGGAAGGTCCAGATTGGAGGGCAGCATGAACATCTTTTCCTGAAGATGAGCTAGCGGCATTGGGCCAGCCAAGATTCCCAATGTTTTTCCTTTTGGGTTCAGTTTGTTCTTTTTTCGGTGAGGCGGTGTCCCGAATGCTGTCTGACCTTTTTTTTTTTTTTTTTTTTTTTTTTTATTTTTGTGGTGAGTTTTTATTCTCAGTGTCTGGATTTGTGGGTGCATTTGTATTTGGACAGGGTCAGGGAGTGGGGTCATTTTTAGGGGCTCTTTTTCAGTCTAGCATGGGGGAAGTGCTGAGGGTGGGACGGGGTGGGGGGGTAAAAGAACTGTGCAGAAAAAAAAAAAAACTGGTAACTAACTCTCTGTTTTACAATAATATAAAACTGCTTATTTATAAAAAAATAAAAAAAATAAAACCTTTTGTGGCTAAAAAACAGTGTGCTGGTCTGTTAAAGAAATGATTCTGCTACCTTATGTGACCAGGCGAGTGGTAACGTCAGTCCATTTTATTAATCCATTTCTTCTTTGGTAGGCCTCTTGGAGTCAAAGCTGACCACCATAGGACCAACTCTCATGTGCTCATACTGGACATGTGTAGAGAGATATATTAGGGGAACCCCCTGCAGACACACGGACAACAAGCCAACCCCACCGGGGCAATGAGCAGGCTGAGAATCGAGCACAAGTCCCTGGAGCTGAGAGGTACTGACCGTTTTTAAGCATAGCAGTCTTAGACGCTAAACTATAAAGGCAATCCACTAAGAACTCAATGGAGTGTAAGATTAACACTCAACAGTAACGCGCAATTGGCCTTCCTGTGTTATACAGTGGAGACCAAGTGGGCTCTGACATTTAACTGCAATGGCCGTGATGTCTTAATAGACCGGGGCAGGCTGTCTCTCTCCTTCTTACCCTTCCTTCCTCCATCCATCCAGCACCCAACCCGCTGTATCCTAACTACAGGGTCACGGGGGTCTGCTGGAGCCAATCCCAGCCAACACAGGGCGCCAGCCCACCGCAGGGCGCACACACACACACACAGGGAACAATTTAGGGTCGCCAATGCACCTAACCTGCATGTCTTTGGACTGTGAGAATAAACCCACGCAGACACGGGGAGGACATGCAAACTCCACGCAGGGAGGACCTGGGAAGAGAACCCAGGCAGCAGTGCTACCCACTGCGCCACCGTGCCGCCCTCTTACCTTTCCTATTACAGTAATTTTTTTTTTTTCAAACTCGCTTTGCTCGCCCACCCCGGGTTTGGTTTACCAGATATACAATTTAAAGAGATTGTTATTTTCATGGGAATTGTTACGAGTATGCATTATTTTCACTTTTACTTTAAAACTTTAGTAAAAACAATATTTGGAATTAACTTTTCTTCAAGATCACGTTGAATTTTGATTCTGTGTTTGGACTTAACATCGTGGGGCAGCACGGTGGCACAGTGGGTAGCGCTGCTGCCTCGCAGTTAGGAGACCCGGGTTCACTTAATGGGTTCTCTCCGTGTCTGCGTGGGTTTCCTCCCACAGTCCAAAGACATGCAGGTTAGGTGCATTGGTGATCCTAAATTGTCCCTAGTGTGTGTGTGCCCTGTGATGGGCTGGCACCCTGCCCGGAGTTTGTTTCCTGCCTTGCACCCTGTGTTGGCTGGGATTGGCTCCAGCAGACTCCCGTGACCCTGTAGTTAGGATATAGCGGGTTGGATAATGGATGGATGGATGAACTTTGTGACAACGCCAAGCATAACTGCCCGTTAGTGAATATCGTTTCTTTCTCTCTAATAAATTAAACGACTTTCTTGATTGCTTATCCACGCTCTTTCTTCTTCGCTTAGTCGTTGACGTGTCATCTAGAACGTATAAAATTATTGTCCTGATAAAATTTACAAGAGCAGAGAGCGCAGGAAGTGTTTCTGACAAAAGCATTCACACGACTGAGAGGTTAGATGACTGTGGTCTTGTTTGAATCTCATGTTGAAAGTCTCCATCTCACGTGACTTCATACTGCAACAACGTTTTTGGAATCTTTCAGTTCTCGATGGCAACACGAATTAGACGATCTACAAGTCTCAGACTTAAAGTTGAAATCCAAACAATATATTCAGTCTCTTTTCACTGTTCCGTTATTTCACAGAGTTATAATGTCCATTTGTTTGTGCTAATGAGATCTTTTTTTGAGACATTCGAATTTTCGTACTTCTATTATCTCTAGCCAGCTCTGCATGTGTGCCGCTCCTCGTCTCGTGGGACGTGTAAGTGTCTCTCCCAGAAAATCACATCTCGTCTCTTATTTTTTTATAATATTGTGCACAGGGGCGGCACGGTGGTGCAGTGGGTAGTGCGCAGTATAAGGAGACCTGGGTTCGCTTCTCAGGTCCTCCCTGCATGTTCTGCCCGTTTCTGCGTGGGTTTCCTCCCACAGTCCAAAGACATGCAGGTTAGGTGTACTGGCAACCCTAAATTGTCCATAGTGTGTGCTTGGTGTGTGTTTGTGCCCTGCAGTGGGCTGGTGCCCTGCCCGGGGTTTGTTTCCTGCCTTGCGCCCTGTGTTGGCCGGGATTGGCTCCAGCAGACCCCTGTGTTAGGATATAGCGGGTTGGATAATGGATGGATGGATGGATATTATGCACAACCCAGTTATGTGTTACACAATCTCATTGGATATTTGGGAACCTCCCTCTCTTTTTTTTTTTTATCAGACCTAACCTGCCAATTAGCAGGGGGCGCATAGACATTTTTTATATCTACTGTAATATGCCAGGGTTTGCAAAGCTTTTCCCCTCATCTCTCTCTCTCTCTCTCACATATATCCTACTGATATGTCTACAAAGGCTTGTTCAGATTCAGAGGGTTGTTCCTTTCTTACTGCATCGATAAACAGCTCGTCTTCCTCTTTATCTGAGACATCACACACTGCATACACGGGTTTACCTTTCCCAGTCCTGCAAACTTTAGCGAATTGGTTCAATTGACCACATTTTTTACACTGTCTTCCTTTAGCTGGACATTGACTTTTTCCACCGTGTGCTTTGTTTCCGCAGTAGCTGCACTTATGAATATGCTTGTATGCGTCACTCGCTTCATATTCTTTTGCTGCCTTCTCAATTGTGTAATGTGTTTTTTGCTCAGCGCTCTTTGGAGCTCTCGCTTTTTGTGTGCGTACTGCGTTCACAGTCAGTTCACGTGAGCCGCTCGGAGTGCATGGATTTAAGGTTCTCAACTGTGGTTGTGCTATCTTGTGCGATCTTGCGATGTCCACGGCTTTATTTAATGTTAGCTAAGACCCGGCACTTAAATGTTTCTCTTGCGCTTTCGCTGAGTTTGTGCCAAATACTATTCTATCCCTGACCATCTCCTCTTCATTTGCATAAGCACAGTCCTTCACCCGCGAATATTTAGTGGCAGCGTGTCTATTGGATTGCTGCTGACAGACGGCCTTATATGGACAGGCACTCAATTATGTGGGAGGCGTGGGGATGGGGGACGCAATATAGGCAGGCAGCCAATCACGTGGGAGGCATGGTGATGGGTGACGCAACTCCGCCTCACACGGTGACCGAGCTGCAGGCTATGGCCGTATATATGTACATAAGTAGGATTCAGTTATGAACGTTACGCGTAGAATTTCAAAATGAAACCTGCCTAACTTTTGTAAGTAAGCTGTAAGGAATGAGCCTGACAAATAATAGCCTTCTACCTACATGGGAAGTTGGAGAATAAGTGACGTTGGAAAGTTCAATATGGCGGTCGACAGTGGCGTCATACCACCGAAATAAGTATGTACATCGGTTTCAGTTAGCACAGGGAAGCCACCTACCAAATTTCTTGAAGATGGGGCCATAAATAAGAAAGTTCAACATGGCGGACATTGTCGACCGTTATGACCGTCACACGTAGAATTTGAAATGAAACCTGCTTAACTTTTGTAAGTAAGCTGTAAGGAATGAGCCTGCCGAATTTCAGCCTTCTACCTACATGGGAAGTTGGAGAATTAGTGACGTTTGAAAGTTCAATATGGCGGCTGACAGTGGCATCATACCACCGAAATAAGTACTGACATCGGTTTTGATTAGCGGTTAGGGAAGCCACCTACCAAATTTCGTGAAGATGGGGTCAGCCTTCTACCTACACGGGAAGTTGGAGAATTAGTGATGAGTGAGTCAGTCAGTCAGTCAGTCAGTCAGTCAGTCAGTCAGTGTGAGGGCTTTGCCTTTTATTAGTATAGATTTCCAATATGCATTTCATTCTGAGCCAAAGTATCCAAGAGCACTGGGAGGTTCCCAAATGATCCAATGAGATTGTGTAACACATAACTGGGTTGTGCATAAACAGATTTGAAAAAAAATAATAATACTGTAATAGGAAGGGTAAGCAGGGCAAGGCTAAGAAAGAGAGAAACATCCTGCCACGGTCTAATAAGACATCACGGCCATTGCAGTTCAATGTCAGAGCCCACTTGCCAACGTGAATGGGGGGGAGCCTCCTTTGGCTCAACTGACATGGAGGCCCAGGGTTCACTGCCAGCCTCTCCGCGTCAGGAAATGAAACATAACAGCGGTTGGGTCCTTAGAGATTTCTCAACGGTGACGTCAGGAGAGAGGCGAGTGTAGCGAGAGCGCCCACTGTGTAGTGTGACACCCTCACTGTTACAGCTGCAGTTCAGAAATCAGGGGGATTTTGTTCACAAGTGATGGCAAATGGGCACGTGAGCTCAACAAGCGGGTTGGGGTGGTGGCAGCTGCACCAGTCTGTAGTGGAGAAACGAGAGCTGAGCCTAAAAACGAAACTCTCGCTTTACTTCTTCACCTACATCCCCATCCTCATCTGTGGTCATGAGCTGCTGGTATTGACGGACAGAACATTAGCACAGGCCATTCAGCCCAACAAAGCTCGCCTGTCCTGTCCACTTAATTCTTCCAGAATAACATCAAGTCGAGGTGTTACGTAAGGTCCCTAAGGTCCTCCTGTCTACCACACTACTTGGTCGCTTCTTCCAGAAGTCTATGGTTGTTTTTGTGAAGAAGAACTTCCTAATGTTTGTGTGACATTTCCCCTTAACAAGTTTCCAACTGTGTCCCCGTGTTCTTGATGAACTCATTTTAAAGTCACCGTCTCGATCCACTGTATGAATTCCCTTCATAATTTTAAACACTTCAGTCAGGTCTCCTCTTGATCTTCCTGGTCTTCTTTTGCTCATGAGATTGCAGGCGCAGTGGCAGCAATGAGGCTTCTCCGCAGGATGGCTGGGCTGCCACTCCATGATATGCCAAGAGGCTCAGCAAATTGGGAAAACCTCAGAGTAGAGTCACCGGAGGAGCCAGTTGAGATGGCTTGCACATGTCATAAGCGGGCTCTCCCAGGAGTCACTACAGGCATGACCCGCTTGGTGCATACCCAAGACACACTGGAAGGATTAGATCTTTTGGCAGGGTTGGGAATTCCCCAGAAAGAGCTGGAATCTGTGAATAATGTACTGTACACTTACAGAAGATGGATATAAAATTGAGAGAAATGGAGTCCTTAAATATACAGGGTGGCTCATATTTATGCAAATGATTGAAAATGCGTTACCCGGATAATCCTCATTGAGAGCATTCACTAAAAACGAGGATGATACAGATTTGAGTTCAGGTCCTTCATTATTCTCTGCAGCGGCGTGCTAGAAACGTTCAGCTCTTTGGACACGCAGCGCTGTGGTTTCGGCTTCTTGGGGGAACTTTGAAAGTCATTCGCCACAAGAGCTGTGCTGGCATCGGTACACGCACTTCTGGGCCGACCTGCTCCCTCCGCTTGCAAAACAGTACCGCCGATGTCGGATTTTGTGTTTATCCTTGCGATGGTTAGCACACCAGGACCACTGCCTCCAGACTCATCTGCCATCCTCCGTTTCACCACCACATAGTTCTTTGTTGCGGAGTATAAATGCACACAACCTACGCGCTGCTCTAGTGGCAATCGTTTCTCTCCGCTATTCTGTATTCAAACACAGCAGGAGTTTCCCAGTCCAGCACATCGTTACTCCCATTCTCAGGCTACACAGTGATGCCATTTTCGACTTTTCGCACAGTAGTTTAAACGTTACGGCCTGTGAAACGTCAACATACGTACAGTTGTGCTTGAAAGTTTGGGAACCCTTTAGAATTTTCTAGATAGTAGATAAAGAGAAACCAGTTAAACAAATGAGATTAAAATATTATACTTGGTCATTTATTTATTAAGAAAAATGATTGAATATTACATATCTGTGAGTGGCAAAAGTATGTGAACCTCACGGATGATCAGTTAGTTTGAAGGTGAAATTCGAGTCCGGTGTTTTCAATCAATGGGATGCCAATCAGGTGTGAGTGGGCACCCTGTGTTATTTAAAGAACAGGATCTATCAAAGTCTGCTCTTCACAACACATGTCTGTGGAAGTGTATCATGGCATGAACAAAGGAGATTTCTGAGGACCTCACAAAAAGAGTTGTTGTTGCTCATCAGGCTGGAAAAGGTTACAAAACCATCTCTAAAGAGTTTGGACTCCACCAATCCACAGTCAGACAGCTTGTGTACAAATGGTGGAAATTCAAGACCATTGTTACCCTCCCCAGGGGTGGTCGACCAACAAAGATCACTCCAAGAGCAAGGAGTGTAATAGTCGGCGAGGTCACAAAGGACCCCAGGGTAACTTCTAAGCAACTGAAGGCCTCTCTCACATTGGCTAATGTTCATGTTCATGAGTCCACCATCAGGAGAACACTGAACAACAATGGTGTGCATGGCAGGGTTGCAAGGAGAAAGCCACTGCTCTCCAAAAAAAAACATTGCTGCTCGTCTGCAGTTTGCTAAAGATCACGTGGACAAACCAGAAGGCTATTGGAAGAATGTTTTGTGGACGGATGAGACCAAAATAGAACTTTTTGGTTTAAATGAAAAGTGTTATGTTTGGAGAAAGGAAAACACTGCATTCCAGCATAAGAACCTCATCCCATCTGTGAAACATGGTTGTGGTAGTATCATGGTTTGGGCCTGTTGTGCTGCATCTGGGCCAGGATGGCTTGTCTTCATTGATGGAACAATGAATTCTGAATTATATCAGAGAATTCTAAAAGAAAATGTCAGGACATCTGTCCATGAACTGAATCTCAAGAGAAGGTGGGTCATGCAGCAAGACAACGACCCTAAGCACACAAGTCATTCTACCAAAGAATGGTTAAAGAAGAATAAAGTGAATGTTCTGGAATGACCAAGTCAAAGTCCTGACCTTAATCCAATTGAAATGTTGTGGTAGGACCTGAAGTGAGTAGATAACGTGAGGAAACCCACCAACATCCCAGAGTTGAAGCTGTTCTGTACGGAGGAATGGGCTGAAATACCTCCAAGCCGGTGTGCAGGAATGATCAAAAGTTACTGGAAACGTTTAGTTGCAGTTATTGGGGGTCACACCAGATACTGAAAGCAAAGGTTCACATACTTTGTCACTCACAAATACGTAATATTCGGTCATTTTCCTTAATAAATAAATGACCAAGTATAATATTTTAATCTCATTTGTTTAACTGGTTTCTCTTTATCTACTTTTAGGACTTGAGTGAAAATCTGATGATGTTTTAGGTCATATTTATGTAGAAATATAGAAAATTCTAAAGGGTTCCCAAACTTTCAAGCACAACTGTAAATATGGGCCACCCTGTAGAATTGTTTTATGAAGTTTCTACCTGATGGTCCGATGATAAGAACAAATGGCCAGGGTGGACAGAAAAATTTTTTAAAAGACTCCAGTTAAGATGGCAAAGAAAAAAAAAATTTGGACGTGAGCGTCAGTAGGCTTTGCACCATAGGAACCAAGTTACCCCAACTCTTCTCTAACATTTCAGTAATTACTTACCACTCTGATCCTGATCTTTCTGATCATTAAATTGGTCATTACGATAGCAATTAACGAGAAGAGTTCATAATTAACTGCAGAATTACGGTATTTGAGGTTTCCTCTCAAGCACCTCTTTCTCTTACACGATATGGCTCAAAAACTAATCAGCACATCGTCTTCTCATTACGGGATTAAGTTTCGAGTTTGGTATTTTTCCGTCCAGCCATTTTAGCTCTCGACCGTCCTCACGAAACTGTGATACACACACAGACACACAGACACCCATCATCGAGATATCAATGTCTTTGGTATCCGTGGACCCTAATACGTCGAGATCTGTCGAAAACTGGAAATTGAAATTTTTGACAAATCTAAAGCTTTCATTCCACCCCCATAGATTAAAGATCATGGAGGGAGGGGGGGGGGTGCAAAACCAAAACAAAATCTGAAGGGGTCCCAGGCCAAAAGACCACCCAGCCCCCTCATTCTGCCTCACACAAGTCCTTCTTTATTGGTTGCCTTGTCTTAGAGGACTCGGCGCAGGTGGGTCTCATGGCAGGTTGGGGTATCTGCTTTCATTCAAACCTTCAAACGTCACGGACAGCTACACAGGACTTTGACCAGGAGGTGGCGCTGCAGACCACCACCATAGAAAAACCGGAAAGTCAAATTTAATAAAGATTGCAGATTCATTAAGGAGTATGATAATGCTATGCATAACTAGTTTATTATGGGTAACTCTAAACTGAGATTTTTGGAGTTTCTAAAAATGCAAACTCAATAAGAAAAATGTATTGTTAATGGTGGAGCTCATTTGAAAAAATTATTTAAAAACAAATTATTCCAGGACTGGCAACATAAGCCACCTCAGTTAATGAGTGACTTCATTCCTTCACTGGTTAGCTGACCTTTCATGCTGTCCTCATCTCCTGGCGCCGCATCCTACAAACTTCTTTCTCTTGGCTTTGCTAAGCATATCCACGGGCAGGGACACACATCGGGAATCCATTCCTGTGTTGAAGGATGACAGCTGCGTAGGGTCCGAGCCCCAAGTGCTCTCCATGTGGAGTCTGCATGTTCTCCGCGGCTGCACATGGATTTCCTCCTACCGTTCAAAGACATGCTGGTAAGTCAGGGACCCGATGCTGGACTGGCACCCTGTCAGGGATTTGCTCCTGCCTTGCACCCAGTGCTTGCTGGGATTGCCCCACGACCAGCTCTAAATAAGCAATAAATGGCCAATGGATGGATGGAGTATTGCTGACAGCATGTTTGCTTCCAACTGCTCTCCATTAGTCATATCCATGTAAGAAATATGCTTGAAAGGACTGTTTTTAATCAGACGGCCATTTTTGTTTGTCTCTTTATGACGCTACTCTACTCCCTCTGGTGTTCCTGCTAACAAGACTAAGGCCGAGACAACTTGTTCAGGCTAATGGCTGCCATCAGCCGAGGTGCTGAAAGAGGACCACAGTATCAGAATGAGCATCCTGTCGAAACCCATCATGGGTGAGGTTGGCAGCCGACAAGCCAATCAGTTTGAGGTGGCAAGAAACACAAAGACTGGAGACGAGAGCCGTGTTTCTCAGCTACCAGGTCACAGGCTGGCACTGGTGGGTCATGACCTGCTATTAATTATAACGGTGGTGGTGGGTCACCACTCCGAGGATCGTGCTCAATCCCTCCCTCTGGTGTTCCTGCTCCATGAGCATCCCCAAAT
This sequence comes from Polypterus senegalus, assembly GCF_016835505.1. Taxonomy (NCBI): domain Eukaryota; kingdom Metazoa; phylum Chordata; class Cladistia; order Polypteriformes; family Polypteridae; genus Polypterus; species Polypterus senegalus. The sequence goes on from NC_053171.1 coordinate 13,262,778, forward strand.
CTCCCACCCCCTTATGATCGTGGTGGGTTCTGCCATGATATCAATACACACAGACTCACACACACACCCTGAGTAGCCACTTAATTATGTCCGACTGCCCTCCTCGCGTAGCTGAACGGCCACTTCACACCGTACAGTGTTGGCAAATGCCACACAGAGATGGCAGACCAGTTCCAAATGATTGAGTGCAAGTGGGATTCAGAGGGGAGATGAATCAGAGCGGCTTTGAATGTGCCAGGGTGGGGTGTGCCAGCCTCGCCAGCACAACTGTATCCCAGTTACATCATAAAAGGGGTCACCATTCAAAAACGCCATCCTGCTAACAAAACTAAGGCCGAGACAACTTGTTCAGGCTAATGGCTGCCATCAGCCGAGGTGCTGAAAGAGGCCCACAGTATCAGAATGAGCATCCTGTCGAAACCCATCATGGGTGAGGTTGGCAGCCAACAAGCCAATCAGTTTGAGGTGGCAAGAAACACAAAGACTGGAGACGAGAGCCGTGTTTCTCAGCCACCAGGTCATGGGCTGGCACTGATGGGTCATGACCAGCTATTGATTATAATGGTGGTGGTGGGTCACCACTCCGAGGATCGTGCTCAATCCCTCCCTCTGGTGTTCCTGCTCCATTTAGCATCCCCAAACCTCCCACCCCCCTGATGATTGCGGTCGATTCACCGAGGGAGAACTCTGACTATCATACTCGATGTACGTATCAATGTGGGTAAAGTCAGATGTCTAATGTGCCCCCCTTTTCCCGGTCTGATAATCGCCCTCAATTCAACAAAGGGAGGTGCTAATGGGTGGGTCATAACACCAGAAAAGTTGAGAAACACCACACTAGAGGACTGAGAAGACAACACTGTCTGGTCTGAAGATACCCTGTTACAGCTGATTTGGAGGATGAGGTTATGCAGAAACCTGTACAAGTCCACAGACCTACCGTATGCGCCCTGCTGGTGGCGCCGTGCTATTTTCATGGTACACATTTGAATGCCACCAGATACCAAAAAATATCACTTCCATTCGGTTCAGCTGGTTCTGGTCCTGGTGTGAACGAGCTTTTCCAGTAGGATAGTGAACTTTTAGGAACATGATGGGGAACTCCAATAAATACAGTGACCTTTGACCTCTGATCTGATCAAGCCTGAGAGATGAGATGTAGCAAAGGAGATGCCTACTGTTCCTTGTCAAATGTGGCATGTGGCAAACTTGACACTTCAGTGAGTCCTGGGCCTGAGGACAAATGGAAGACCAACCTGCTGCGGAGTAAAGTGACCGCACAGCGGTGTATGGTGGCCTGTCGTGAAGAACATGAGCAGCACCTGCATTACTTCTCGCCTACAGAGTAGTCAGTGGGTCTGCCCCTGTATATATGGTGGCACTTGTGTGGTCCTCCTTCACCACCCCGTTCTGTTAGTGAACAGCAGCTGGTGACGCCACCTCCACATGTCATTAGATCTCAATCCAGAGTTTCTTTCTGTGCAGCTCCTGGCTGGTGAAACAAGCTGCCCACCTTCATCCAAACTGCCGCCCCCCTGCGCAATTGGAATCCCGACTCTTCTGCGAGTTTCTGCCCGACTGGCCGTGGATGTTTTTCGCTCTGTGGATGTCTACCATATCGGCAATCGAATTTGTTATGCCAGCTTTAGAGCTCTCCACTTGTCGTGACCGCCTTTTGTCACCTTGTCCTGTCACACTTGTTCCCAAACAGACCCCTAGACTAATGTCACTCGATTATGTTGATGTCCTTTGTAAGTTGCCTTGGATAAAAGCATCTGCTAAGGAAAAAAAAATGAAACGAGGAAGAAAACCAAAAGCATGTCGGTGCTGCTGGCCGCCTTCATCGCACGGCACAAAATCGTAAAGCACAGCCGTTTATGACGACGTCTTAATCCAAAATAATTTAACATCTTATTTATATTTTATCTTTATTTATTTAGGAGCGACACTACTGAAGACAGGTTAATAGAAGAGTACAAAAATGTGTGTTCTCTCTTACTCTACATGCACCGTCAGCGCCTTTCCTCGATGTCCGCGTGTGTCCAAATGTGTCCTCGGCGGTGTGCCATCTCTCTCACGTTGGTCCTCCTAAAGCCCACTTCTCAGACCCTCCCGTCCTCTTTTACACTCTCCCATTTTTGATGGCGACTCTCAGCGTGCCTCCTGTGCCATTTGCCCACCTCGTGTGTCTCACCCACTCGCACTTCCTCTTTTCAATCACCTCACCAAGGCCATACTGGCCACACGAACACACCCAGCCCTTGGTGTTTTTTGCCCAGTAAGTTTTACTACATAAATGAGAAGTCAGGCTGCTCCAACGGTAAGCCAGTGGCGGGGCTTGAACTGGCAGCTTAGTGGTTTACAGTCCAGTGCCTCGGCCGGCGGCCCACCCTGCAGGACTTTTCTCAAAGTCCAAACACGTCTTCAAACAGTAATCTGTCATTGGCACAGCTTGCCTTGAGCGCCTATGAGGCACTGCCAGGCCTACCTTGGCACCCATTCTTCATGGAAATCCGTGTCATGTGTTCATCTCACTAAGTTGGACCGGAGGGAGCGACACATCCTGGAGCGCAGTGAGGCGCGGCCCTCTGGGCGAGGCTGGAACTGCTTATGTAAATGCTGGCATGCGTGCCACTCTGCGGCGGTGGCTTTGGGCCTTTCGTTTTCATTTGGTTTACGTTCTACATTTATTGTTCGTCGCTGGCTGCGTTTCCTTTGATTCGCATTTTCAACTCTTAGGGTGGCCGCGTCAAATGCTCATCGGGCAGTTTTGGGTCCACTAAAGCACAACTTCTGGACCTTTAGTTCAGACTGGGGGGTCTTGAGCTCATTGCTGGCTGGGGGTCCTCTTCATTCCAGCCACCTTCACATATCACCGGGTCACTCAGGCATCTCGTGTTTAATTAGCTGGCCTTTTACGTCAAGGACACTCTGAAGCGTATCCCAGGGTCATTGAGAGGTGAACCATCACGCAGGTTTTCTTTAAGGTCCACTCTGTACTTCACTGCACCCCCATAGCGTAATGCTGCCACCAGCAGGCTTCACTGTACGAGTGGCGTCAGGCACCAGACACAGTGCTTGGAGTTCGGCCTAGGAGTTCACTTGCTGTCACCTCTGACCACAACGTCCTCTCTCCTCCGCTCTGAGAGTCCTTGAAACTGTCACTTGAATTTTACTCAACGCCGGCTTCCACCCAGCCACTTCCAACAGGTTCTCACATCTCAGCAGAGGACTTGTGAAGTTCTGTTAGAGGGACTTTGGGTTTACGGTCATCTCCCTGTCTAAGGCTCCTGTACCCCGGTGACTCTACGAAGAGCCAAACATCTTCAGTCTCACAATTCCTGAGGCTACTCAAAGTTTCACAAATGGCGGTCTCCCTTTGCCTTGACCTGTGCCTCACTCCAATTTGATCATGGTGGTCTGCCAGGCGTTCCTTGGATTTCGTGTTTTGGTTTTTGGGAGTCACATGCATTGTGAATTGTAGGCCTTCCTATGTGACATCAGTTTGTCACAGGTGGACTCAACTCAAATTCACGAAACATCTTAAAGAGAATTAAAATAAACAAGGAGGCACCTGATCACAATTTGGAGGTCCATGGAGAAGGGTCTTCTCAATTCTTATAGGAAGGAGAGAGTTCCGTTTGTGATTCTTTAATAAACGTGTACTCCTTCCTCAAACATGTCCTCAATTTGTCATTATGGGTTACTGAAAGAAGACTGATGGGCCAAAAATGACAAAGGTGTCCTTTCCAAATGAAGTCTACAACAACAAGTGTGCAGACTGTGACGGGGGTCCAAACACTTTCTCAATCCACTTTATGGTGTCACAGGTGTCCCCCAGGCTACGAGGGGGCAAACGCCCTGGATGTTGAGGGGACCATGGAGAAGGAGCATCGCCGGGGTTGCCCCAAGCGTCGTGGAGCCTGGGAGGTCGACACTTCCACCACACCTGGGAGGGTGGAGGAAGGATCTTCCAGGGACACCCGGAGTGCTTCCAGGTGCAAGGGCGGCACTTCTGTCACAGCAGGAAATGCTGCTGCTGCTGGAGCACATCCGGGTGGGAATAAAAGGGGTCGCCTCACTCCAATCAGGGAGCTAGAGTCAGGAGCAGAAGAAGGACGAAGCTCCCGTGAGGAGAGGAAAGGCAGCCCACGGACACTGAAAAAGACACCCGTGGAAAGGGCGATTGGTGCTGGGTGCCTTGTGTGCTGTGTGGGACTTATTTGGATCAATAAACGTGTGTTTTGGGTAAAGTGCTGGTGTTAGTCTGATGGTGCTCGGACCCAAGCTCACAATATATACACAGTAGTGCAAAAACACAGAAAGAGGATAGCGCAGGGCAGAGTAGGTCAGGGAATTCACGGCTGTCCATGGAAGTGGCAGGTGAGGCTCCAGTAGCATCTACAGGGACAGCAAGCAGGCAGGAGATCATTCACCACGAGCTGGATGGCTGGCGACAGCAACGATGGACTCGGCTCTCCTCAGACCGCGGTGGGCTTACTGTAGACGGCACAAAGCCGTGGATGATCAGCCCCTCTGCACAGACAGTCCTGGCCGGGGGGTTACCGAGACACAGGAGTAGACCCTAACAGGGGCGTGGCTAAAGTCTGTGCCGCTCGGGGCGGGGCTTCAATTTTCCGCCCTCCAACATATCTGAATATGTTAACCTATTTAAACAGAAAATTAAAAAAACGTATAGAGAAAAATTAAGATACATTTTGCATAGAATCTTTCCCATATAATTACTTGTAAGTATCAACTAGACAAGAATATAGGGTGGTCCAGATCTAATTACGCAATTTTCATTACGCTATAACTTAAGTTTATTATATTGAAAATCACCCGAAAAATCTCGGACCATCGAGACGTGTGCGAACTGACGACATGAAGAATCGCCTTCACTCCGAACTGGAATCGTCCCCGCATAAATCAGTGACCCAGACGATCTGGACCACCCTGTATAGTATAGATGCACTGATAAGCCGTGTTCTAATTATTAGTTTAATTTAATTTCGCTGCAAAAACCACAACCAGTGTAGTGTACAAGTGATAGGTGGGAAGTTTTGCGCAGGGCAAGAACGCATTCGGATTGATAACGAATCAAACTTGTAAATTGTAAATTAGTTGTTTATCTATTATCGGTGTAATGTTTAGGTTTATTTTTGTTATTGTCTCTTAAATTTCAACTGCTGTGCCTGATGCAGTCACAGAAGGTCAGTCTGAAAATGATGTTTGCAGCTTTTGTGGATAAAAATCAGAGAATTTTACTTTTTTCATGCATGAGTGATATTTTTCCGAACCCTGCTGCTTACACACGAATTGTACGGAGCCTTTTGGCCAATAATGCCGCATCCAAAAATGTGCCGCACTAAAAGGTGGCGGGTTAGAGAAGTTTAACAGGATTTTGCTTCCTAGCCCAAAGCTCTCTAGTATGGCCAAAAATGATGTAATCCGTTTGAATTGGTTATTTGTTATTGTTTTTCTTATTTCAATAGCTTTGTATGCAGTTTAGTGAACTGTATGTACTTCTACAGATCTGTTGATTCAGCATCTCCTGTGGCTCGTCGCTATCCGCGCTCTCAAGGACAGTCCTTTTGGCGGAGCGCGTCACACCCTTTTGCACTTCATATTTTCATATTGCCAATTCTTCCGAGCTTATGTTGCCTCTGAACAACACCAGAGAGCACACGTGGCACCTGCGACGGCGTATCGCTTACGTTTGCCCCTTGGCCACTGATGGCGTCGACTGCCAGCGTCTAATGTGATGCAACAGACAGATTTTCCCCTCGCCTTCGCTTATTTCTTTTTAAAACAGGGTGCGTTCGTTTTCAACATGTGCGATGTGCTCTCTGCACACACGGCGCACATATACATGTCTGATGTGTGTTTTGTTTACGAGATTTTCGGCTGTAGACGGTTCATCGTATCCAGAAGCTCGCAGTTCGTCCGTCAGTCAGCCAGGGTTAACGAGAGCACCGCAGCTCTTTGCAGTTCGAAGTCCCCGCCCCTACTTTGAGCCCCGCCTTCACAAGGTGTTGGCCACTCAGTGAGTCTTCTACTTATTCCCGCCCACTTTTAATCACAATTCACTCCTGGTCGCCTCCAGACGTGTCGTGTATGTCGTGCGCCTGGCTCAGAGGGACCACAGCACGACCGATGACACACGTTAATGCAGCTCAGCTAAACATATGGACGAGGCATACAGAGGAGAATTCCTTCAAAACCTGAAAAACTGTTTTTGGGCGTTTTGTGCATCACAATTGCAGATCTGCCCGCAAAAGAAATCGCACAACTGCGTGCATGTCAAAACCTGGCTGTTTCGCCCCTCGCTCGTCCTCACTCTGCGGTACCACGATTGGCGAATAGGACGGCCTTACCTTGAAACTTCTGTGTTCCTCACCTGAACGATGGCAGCTCACGTTTGTCATAACCGAGCAGCGACAAATTGTGATACAGGCGTCCATATTTAAAGGAATACACGCGCGTCATTGGAAGTTTACAAAGGACACATGAGGGGCTTGAGGCTATGAGCCACCACGCCAGCCCATAAAATAAAAGTGAAGTGAACTAGAAACCCGCAAGGACATTTGACCAGCGGCCACAAAATGAGATTACTGTAGTTAACCCTTAAACTGCCACATACTTGGGGGTTAATGCACTCCTTGCCGCCAAATACATTTTTGTTGCACTTTAAGTAAACGTCACAATTCATAAAGAAAAAGAAATTTCAGTGAAGCATTTTTTTCATGCAAAGAGCATCACAATTACTGCAGCATTGATCATTATTACACACTGCCAATGTACTGGAAAAACTATATAAAAAAACGCTACTGCAACAATCTATTATTATATGTACAAGGTGCAATTGACGCCATTGATGAAATTCAGTAAATCACTGACTGCGCTTGAACTGGCTGCATGCAAACACACAGAGGTAAACGCTGGCGCTGGCAGGCTAGGCTAGCAGCTCAATCCCAGAGACAGTGAGGCTGCTGTGGTCATGAGCTGGCTGCTCAACGAATGTACGGCACTGACTGATCAGCTCCTACTTTCTGGTAAATGGCACTGGGAAACGACAATAGCTGATTGCGGCGGTTTAAAGATTACGAAGAACAAAATGGAAAACACGAGAACACGCAGCTGGAGATGTGTCACAGAGCAGCAGTCAATCAGCAGCAAGGTGAAATGAACAACACTGTAGTGGTCCGGTGCTGCTAAGATTCACACCGTCGAGAAGACAGGGATTTATTTATTTTTATGGTGGAGATTCCAGGGACGCATCCAGCCTTGACTCGACCCGCACGCACTCGCAAAAAGAGACAAAAACAAAGCAAACCGGTAATCAAACAGCAAATAAAGAATGTAATGAAAACGACGATACCACCCCTGTTCCCCTTATGGCGATTATTAAATTACATGAAATAACATTAAATACATCAAAGCACCAACAAAATGCACACAGTAAAGTCCATGAAAAACGGCAACAGATGAAATGTAATGATGACGATAGATAGTCCAGAGATCCGCATGTTGAATGGGAATGTAAAGACAGTCCTACTGGTAGTTCCTGAAATGATGAAGACGGGTGGACGGGTTCAGGAGCGCTCCTTTCTTCACAGGATGGCAATGAATCATCCAGACCCCAACCGTGAAACCATCGAGGACAAAACGAGCAAGTACAGGTAACCCAACAGAACCACAAATTACAAAAACTTTTTCTTCTTTTGGTCACCAGCCTCCTTTTTAAAAGCTGTGCTGACATCCTTTGACCCCAACAGCCCCTGCATCCTCAGCAGAAGACCAATCAGAGCCACTGCAGGGGCTGCTGGGAGTTGCATTTTCAAATTCTAGTAGATTACGCTCTTGGATTGGCTAGTTTCACCATCCCAAGCCGCGTTTTCCTTTACATTTGCTTCCTGTTCTCTCTCTACAGTGCAGTATGGCCACGAAAAAAGCGATAAAAAAAATTGCGTAGAATATTTGCTGTTTCCACTAACAATTATTAGTTAGGTTAAAAAAAAATCCACGAACGACTGAGGCCGTGAACCATGAACCACGTCTTCGCGGGGGTCTACTATATAGCCCACAAAGATCAGTCCCTTTTCTTCCTTAAGTCTTCTGCCTGCCTCTAATCCTCTGCTCGCAAGCTCCGTCCTCTTCCACCCGACTCCGGCTCCTCGAATGGAGCGAGGCAGCCCCTTTTATAGTGTACCCAGAAGAGCTCCAGGTACTTCCCAATTAACCTCTAGCAGCACTTCTGGGTGTGGCGGAAGTGCTGCAGATCTTGTTTCTGGAGCTGAACAGGCGCCCCCTGGCGGTGGCCGCAGACCCCAACAGATTTGAGCTTCTAAGCACCAAGAGCATGGCCCCAATGCAACCCAGGGGGGCTGCCCTCTCATATCCTGGGGTATATATTGTCCTACTCCTGGTTCTCTGCTCCTCCAGGTATCCCAGTAGGGCATGATTCCCGGCCATCTATCACAAAATATGTCTATTATAAAAAAAAAATCTTGAGACTAAATGAGACGGGACTATTGCCAAGAGATTCCCACCCTCCCCTCCTCTAAACCATTTTCAACTACTCACACGGTAATCTCACCTCTCATTCGTGTGAATGCTTTTGTCAGACACAGATCCTGCGCTCTCAGCTCTTATAAATTTTTATGTTTTCCTCACTTTGTGTTCCCAATAAAAGATGACTTATTATGTCCAAATCTTAATAAAGAATTTCATCCTGGAGGGTTATCAACAGAAGACATGAGTACATGGGCAATCCTAGCCCAGAGAAACGATGAAGTAAAAACAAATTAACACGAAAATTGTCGATCAGTTACATGGCAAACTGAATAAATGCGTATCAATAGACTATGCTGAAACAGTTGGTGATGGTGCAGAAGATGAAAACATCAACTTACAATATCTGGTAGAATATCTACAATCGTTAACACCGTCTGGTCTTCCACCAGCCAAATTACTGTTGAAAGAAGGATGTGTCGTAATGTTATTGCGGAATTGATGTCTGAATGATGGGCTATGCAATAGGACAAGATTAGCTGTACTGAAAAAAGGTCGAACAATTCTGACATATAAAATTATAACACGGTGGCGCAGTGGGTAGCGCTGCTGCCTCGCAGTTAGGAGACCCGGGTTCGCTTCCCGGGTCCTCCCTGCGTGGAGTTTGCATGTTCTCCCTGTGTCTACATGGGTTTCTTCCCACAGTCCAAAGACATGCAGGTGAGGTGGTTTGGCGATTCTAAATTGTCCCTGGTGTGTGCTTGGTGTGTGTGTGTGTGTCCTGTGGTGAGTTGGTGCCCTGCCTGGGGTTTGTTTCCTGCCTTGTGCCCTATGTTGGCTGGGATTGGCTCCAGCAGACCCCCGTGACCATGTGTTCGGATTCAACGGGTTGGAAAATGGATGGATGGATGGATAATTATAACAGGAGACAAGAAAGGTAATGTAGTACATCTTCCGCGGATAACATTAAACACTAAAGGAGATCTTGATCTGCCATTCGTATTAAAATGTTTACAGTTTCCCGTTAGAATAGCTTTTGCTATGACAATTAACAAATCTCAGGGACAAACATTAGAAAAAGTCAGTTTATTTATTAGAGAGAAAGAAACTAAATTCACTCACGGGCAGTTAAACGTTGTGTTGTCACGATGCAAGTCCAAACACGGAATCAAAATTCAATGTGATATTGTTGAAAAGTTCATTCCAAATATTATTTTTACTGAAGTTTTACAGTAAATGTGTAAGTGTAAAAAGTATTTGCACGTTAATTTCAAAGCCAAACAGAACGAAAACGTATAATGCAACATGAAGCATAATATCTTTCAATTTATTACGTTGTATTATTTTTTTACTATGGTTAATTACTCGCTGTAATGTAAAATACTTAGGTCTCTTATGCATATGTAACAATTCAATTAAATTGTACTTCTGCTTCCCCATACACGAGAGGCAGAGCCGTGGAGTGGCTAGTGCGTAAAGCCCGCACAGGGTTTGGCGAGCGGAGCAAGCATGGAGCAGAGCCCCTAAGTATGTGTGTGTGTATATTATATATATATATATAATATACTAACAAAATACCCGCGCTTCACAGCGGAGAAGTAGTGTTTTAAAGAAGCAATGAAAAAGAAAAGGAAACATTTTGAAATTAACGTAACATGATTGTCAATGTAATTGTTTTGTCACTGTTGTGAGTGATGCTGTCATAATATATATATATATATATATATATATATACACACACACACACATATATATATATATATACAGCTATATATATATATATATCTATATATATATATATATATATATACACACACATACATACACTCTTTGGGGTGCGAGCAACTGTTGCTGGGGGTGCCAGAATCCATCAAGGAAGAAAAATGAAAAACATTATTTGTACAAAATCTTAATTTATTTATCCATTCCTAAATAATTAAATGGGCAGGCTATTTTGTATCAGTGCAATACGCTGCTTGTTAAAACGGATGACTCCTAATCTTACGTGCAAGTCTGCGTGGATATTATGAACTATCGTATCTGTTCAGTTCTATTTAAATTTTAAATAGAAGGAATTTTTATTTAGTCGACAGAAATATCTTTGGTAGGAATGTAAGTTAAATGTAGGCATCATTGCATACATTTTTCTTCACCATACAAATGTAAAGAGTAAATTCGCCTTACATTCCATCCAAAGATATTTGTGTCGACTAATCAGGGGTGTCAAACTCAATTGCACAGGGGGCCAAAATCCAAAACACACTTTAGGTCGAAGGCCGAACAGGAAAAACATTTATTGAACACACTAAAACTAAACTTTTAAAACTTAACTTTTTTGAACATATATATGAATATAAACAGACAGGAATATTATTCCTGAATAAATCAACTCAAACCTTAAACAACTTATAATAATATTTTGCTCTTCATAAAAATATATCCTGTCTAAATTATACAAGTTAGAAATAAAGTAAATTTTAAAAGAACAAATATTCAAATTTCTTTACTCGTATGTAATTTTATATAAAAAATAAACTTACATTTTAAATATCCCAAAAGATTTTGCTCTCCATAAAAATATATCCTGTCAAAATTATACAAATTCAAATATGAACATGCTGCATAACAAAACCTGGAAATATAAATAAAATGTGTTCTTTTCAGCAATAACAAATCAAATCATTCAGTTGTCTTTGCTCTTATGTCATTTTATCAGATTTGGACGCCTGGCATCTTTTTTTGGCCACAAGTTCGTTTCTGTTTGGTGTGAGGTTCTGTGTTGTGGAGATTCTCAGGATGGACTGCAGGTGCTCATCAGTGAGGCGACTCCTGTGTGCTGTTTTGTTAGTCTTCATCACTGAGAAGAGCTTCTCACACAGATATGTGCTACCAAACATGCACAAGGTTCCAGCCGCATGTAGACGGAGCTGGAGCATTTGTGCAGGAATGGAGTGAATAAACTGTGCGGGTCGTGCAGTATCGTACTTACACTGCAGCTCAATCACCTCCATCTGAATCTGCACAGGCGCAGTTTCCACATCGATGGCAAATAGGTTGCGAAACAACTCAAAATTCTTTTTTTGTTCTTCAAAGTCACCAAAGCGCCGTGCGAACTCAGTGCGCAGTGCGCTCAGTTTATCAGCAAAGTGCGTATTTGGGAACACCGTTGTGCCAACTTGGTTCAAGATTACTTGGCAACAGGGAAAGTGGGGCAAGTTGCACTGGTGCATTTGTGTCTCCCATAAAAGTAGCTTCACTTGAAATCACTTTGTGATTGTGAACGGGTAAAAACGTCTGCTGAAGTGTCAGATTCTTCTTTAACTCTTCTGCTTTCTGTATCTTGTGCATTGCATTCAGGTCTTTCAGGTTATCTTGATGTTTTGTCTCATAGTGCCGTCTTAGATTAAATTCTGTAATTACAGCCACATTAGCTCCACAAATGAGACACACGGGTTCAGTAAACATATACTCAGCCTCCCATCGGTTTTTAAAGGCTCTATTTTCAGAATCAACTTTTCTCTTCAGCATCGTGTGGGCTAGCTTCGCAATAACTTGCAGCATCATAAGCTAGACTTGATTAACGCGTAAGTGTTCGGCAAGGCAGCTGAAGCGCTGCATTATGGGATCTGTAGTTTATTGTGTTACCAGCGCTTCATATACCCGGGCCATTAATAACAATAATACAGTATATAAAATGATCTCGCGGGCCGGATATAATTACACGCCGGGCCGGATGTGGCCCGGCCCTTGAGTTTGACACATATGGACTAAATAGAACTTGAAAAGATATATTTTTTCAAATGTGATTGGCAATTCAGATAGAGTTGACGCGCACTACAGCCTGCATGCCTCAATGAGTCATCCTCCCCTCGCTCTTACTTTTTACCGTTCATCTAATGAATACACTGAGTATGGCTTTACCAAAACAATCATTGATGGCGAATAAAGTATCCATTATTCGAGTATGTAGATCGGGTATATATATACCCGTGTATCGCAGCGGAGAAGTAGTGTGTTAAAAAAGCTAGAAAAAGAAAAGGGAACATTTTAAAAATAACGTAACATGACTGTCAATATACAGTATTTGTTTTGTGAGTGTTACTGAGTGTTGCTGTCATCAAGGATTTGATTATCATTATTTCTTTCAATCAGGTTCGTATTTGTAGGATGTGTTGTGTTCAAGTTACATTCCGTGTTTGTCAATCGTTGTAAAGATGACAGGTTTCATTCATCGATTCGTTTCTTACTGCATCAATAAACAGCTTGTCTTCTTCTTTATCTGAGACCTGACACACTGCATGCACAGGTTTTTTTTACACTGTCTTCCTTTAGCGGGACATTGACTTTTTCCACCGTGTGCTTTGTTTCCACAGTAGCTGCATTTATGAATATGCTTGTATGTATCAGACGCTTCATATTTTTGCTGCCTTTTCAATTGTTTAATTCGGTTTTGTTCAGCTCTTTGGAACTGTTGCTTTTATCTGTGCACTGCGTCCAGTTCACGTGAGCCGCTCGGTGTACATGCATCGAAGTTCCCAGCTGTGCTGGTGCCATCTTGTGCTATGTCCATGGCTGTATTTAATGTTACCTTAGTCCTGGCACTTAAAACTTTCTCTCGCAGTTTCGCTGAGTTTGTGTCAAACACCACCCTGACCATCTCATCTTCTTCTCCATAAACACAGTCCTTCACCCGTGAATATTCAGTGGGAGTTTGCTATTGGATTGCCGTTGACGGACGGCCTTATATGGGCAGGCACTAAATTACAAACGCCAGCGGCAGCCTGTCTATGAACTTAATTTAAAGTGTAGGTTTACATCGTGCTTTGTTTCCGAAGTAGCAGAACTCGCTTCTTATTGTTTCGCTGCCTTCTCAATTATATAATGCATGTTTTCTTGAGCGCTTTTTTGAGGTCTTCCTGGTTTTCTATGTACTGCGTGATTACGTGAGAGGCGTGATGATGTCACACGAAACTCCGCCCCCACGGCGTTGAAGCTCATCTCCATTACAGTAAATGGAGAAAAACTGCTTCCAGTTATGACCATTACGCGTAGAATTTCGATATAAAACCTGTCCAACTTTTGTAAGGAAGCTGTAAGGAATCAACCTGCCAAATTTCAGCCTTCCACCCACACGGGAAGTTGGAGAATTAGTGATGAGTCAGTGAGTGAGTGAGTGAGTGAGTGAGTGAGGGCTTTGCCTTTTATTAGTATAGTATCTGTACATCCGTGATGTGAGCCTCGCGTTCCACCACATCCCAAAGGTGATCTACTGGATTGAGATCTGGTGACTGTGGAGGCCATTTGAGTCCAGTGAGCTCCTTGTCGTGTTCAAGACATCAGTTTGAGATGATTTGAGCTTTGTAACACAGCACGTTATCCTGCTGGAAGGAGCCATCAGAAGATAAGTACACCAGTCTGGCCATTGTTCTCTGACCTCTGGTATCAACAAGGCATTTCCACCAACAGGACTGCCACTCACTGATATTTTCTCTTTTTTCCGGACCATTCTCTGTAAACCTCAGAGATGACTGCACATGAAAATGGTACAAAAAGAAGAACCGTGCTTTCCACAACAAAATCATCTTCATGTATGACAATGCACCATCTCATGCTGCAAGGAATACTTCTGCATCATTGGCTGCTATTGCATAAAAGGAGAGAAACTCATGGTGTGGCCCCCATTCTCCACTGACCTCAATCCTATTGAGAACCTTCGGAGCAACCTCAAGCAAAACATCCGAGGGTCGGAGGCAGTTTACACCCAAACAGCAGCTCTGGGAGGCTATTCTGACATCCTGCAAAGAAATTCAAGCAGAAACTCTCCGAAAACTCACAAGTTCAATGGATGCAAGAATTGGGGTCCTATGTTAATATGTAACTTGACCTGTTAAGATGTTTTTGATTGAAATAGCTTTTGATCTCAGTAAATATGACCTCCTAATGCTGCAAATTCAACAAATGACCATTTTCACTTCTTTACAACCTATAAAATGTTTTGAAACTCTGTTGTGCGTAATAATTTGGAACAGTGCATTTTAAGTTTTTTAATTTTTAAAAAACATACCATTATCATTAGGAGGATTGTTCAGTAACATTTGAATTATACTCTAATGGTTAATGACTCAAAAATTATGCTGACTGCCACTTGCATCAACTATTTAGGAAAATCAGAGAAAAATATCATTTGCATAATGATTTGGAACACGGTGTAATGGCTGATGCTCTGATCAAATCGGCACTGCACGAGATCAGTCTGAGGACTTGCGATCTACCCTTTAGAGTCCCAATTACAAAAACCCAACACCAGGAAAATACAATGAAACCGATAAAGTGTTGCATTTGCAAACTCAAGACAAAACCCAGCATCACCTCATCCACGTGGATGTCACAGAATCCAACAGAACATTGCAAAGTAAGATGGCAAACTCTTACCAGATGAGCAGCCATCACCATCTGAAAACAAGAGAAAACACAGGCCGATTTTTTTTCTTTTTTCCTTTATTTGCTTTCAGTTAAATTAAATAACTTAAAAGGTGTAAAAAAAAAAAAAAAGTCACCAAAATATGACAGAGCAGAAGAAAAGCAGAAACTAAGTGGTCAGAGCTGTTAGATAAAAACAGGACAGGGGGTAAATAAATAATTGCACAGTCCCCCTCCTTCATCCAACTCAATTCAACTCAACTCAACAGCGATATCAAACCTGATCAGGGAATGGCGCCAGAACTCTGACACCAACACGTGGTGGTCCAGAATGCAAGAGCTACATACAAGACAAGCCTGCAGTCTCCTTCCAAATGGCATCCCAGCGTAAAGAAATCCAGCAAAAGGCGGGCAAACTCCACTCCGGTAACGGGGGGGAAATACAAGAAAATCCAAAAAAAAAAAAAAAACTGGTGGGGTTGAAGGCACAGATATTTAGAAGTAATAAATGAACAAAGAACATGTCCTCTCCAGTCAGGCCCCGGGGCTCTCACGTGAACTAAAACAACAGGAAAGAGATGAAGAGAACATCTGCTGCCCCCACCAACATTTGAACATTCTGGAACAAACAGGAGGATGTCAAAGGGCTCCTCCGCGTGTCACTTCAGCCGCTCACACGCAGGAGACCACACCGCACTGCAGTCAGTCGGCGGACACAAGACCCGACAGTAACGGTCGGCCATCCTCAGCAGCGCGGAGGTCGGTGGTGACTCCCAACTGAAAATCGGCCATTGTGGCATCAAAACCCTGTCGAAAAATTTCAACCACAGAGAAAACTTTCAGATAACAGCAATACACATACAAAAGATGGCTCAAGAGTGGCTTTCAAGTCAGTTGTTTTTTGGAATGGCGAGAAAAAAAAACACAAAAAAAACAAAAAACAAAAGAAAAAGAAAGTCTTGCTCGCTAAAAAAAAGCATGCTAACTGAAGACAGGCCCTGCTAGGAACAGGCGACACTCTCATTGGGTGAAAACGTAACGTCCACTCGCTCCGAAACTCACATCAGTGTGCTGTTTAAGGTAGGTTGGTTATTTTTTTTGTTTTCTTTTTTTTAAGAAAGGTATAACAAACAAGTCTAAAATATGACTAACATCAGGGCCAGGAAAACGTTATGAATTGCATTTTTCAGGATTCTCCTCCTTTGTATTCAATTTGTTTAAAAAAAAACCTGGTGTATATCACATTATAAAAGTTCTCACAGCAAGAAGATTTCCATGAACCTCACCGACCCTTTCCCTTCCCTCCCTCCCCCAACTGATAACAAAGGCTCTAAAATTTCCAGGCCTACTATAATCGCCGCAACGCCCTTTTCTTCTCTATCTTCTTTTTTCCATTGTTTAGTCGCTTGCTGTTCTCTCCCGCGTGCTTCTTTGGCTGAGGGCCCCCCTCGTTTGTTGCGCCACCAAGGCCCACGTCTTCACTGTCTCCGTCCCCTGGTACCCCTGTTCCGACCCGCAGGTGGCTCAAGCCTGTGCTGCTTCCCATTGCATGGATCTCGGTCATCAACCTGGCCCTGGAGGCATACTCGGAGTAATCTTCAAGGAGAAGGCGGCCGGCCTCTTCATTCAGGGCAGACTCCGGGTTCGGGTGGATTAGAAGACACTTGATTGTCTGCAAATGACAGTTAAACAGAACAGTTAACACCAGCAGAGGGTTTTCAGTACCACCATAAGCATGTGAACGGAGCCAAAAAAAAAAAAAAATGGCTGCAGAACATTTCAATGTAGTCAAACTCGGTGGCACACACTCCGATTACATCGGTCAATTATGGGTGCCAAATTGTACATCTTAATGTGATATTAAAGTTGTATCTAAGTGCTACGTAAAGAAAAGCGGAATTGTTTTTATAATAATAAAAGTTACATTTATATAGCACTTTACATAGACAGTGGGGGGGCCTGCTCAACCACCACCAATGTGTAGTGACGGCAGCCATTTTTGTGCCAGGATGCTCGTCACACATTAGCTATTAGATGGTGAAAGGATCAGAGAGATTGTAAGTCAATAAGGGACAGGCGATGATTAGGAGGCCAGATTGAGAGAGGCCGTGGTGGGCAATTTAGCCAGGACATCGGGATACACCCAACACTTTTCAAAAGTTGCCCAGGGTTCTTTAATGACCACAGAGAATCGGGACCTCAGTTTTTATGTCTCATCTGAACGACGTCACTATTTTTTTTTTTGTTTAACAGCACTTTGACCCCATCACTGCACCGGGGGCACTGGGATCCACATACAGACCACAGGATAAGCGCCCCCTAATGGCCTCACCAACACCTCTTCCAGAAGCCACCCAAAGACTTCAGACAGCTCAGGAAACAGACATGTGGTAGGGAGGGGGTGTAGTTCATGGCAGGGAACTGGCAGCATTTTCTGCGGTTTGAAAAAAATTCAACATTAGTACCCAAGAACTTTGCATTAAATCCACACTCCTGCATCTTACGAGAACGTCAAGCCGGCAATCACATACTGCACGTGTGTTTTTATGCAGTCGGAGATCAGGCCTCATATTGTCTCATCTACTACACGCTGTTGGATACTGTAGACATAACTAGTTTTCACCGGTCAGGCTAGCTTGTTACATCCTACTGGTGTCACATGAACCAGCAGGTTGTCCTTTTCATGTGCCAGAGAAAATTGTTACCAGTCTCTTGGATGCCAACTGGCACTGGGGATGCGCACAACAAATAGTCCGATCATCTCTCAGTGCAAGTCTAACTGAAATGTTAGGGCGCGATATTCACATAGAGAGTAGGGCTGGATACTGTTAGCGACCCCCACAAGGATTTTATCCTGATTCTCGAGTAATGACACAATTATACTGTGATGTTTTATAAATACAGGTTGAGCATCCCCAATCAGAAATTCCTGGGAGCAGAAGTGTTTTGGATATTTTTTGGATAATCAGATATCTTGGGAAGAACCGTGATCAATAAGGAACATGCAGCCAAACCAGCTAAAGGTTCGATATGTACACCTCAGAAATTAAAAAATTAAAATACTCGGAATTAATAAAAAAAGAACTCAGTGGGGTGAAATGTGTGTATATTTATGGCAACTCTGACACACAGGTACTGGGACATGCCGACGCCCTTCATCAAGCAGGGAAATGCAGTCAAGCCAGCTAAATGACTGACACGTATAATAATTCCCATCACCGAGCCGTTATTATAATGTGTATTGACGTGACAAACACATTAAACCTCAAAAGTTATGAATGTGATGCACAACTAAAAATATTTTTAGTTTTTCGTCAGTTGATATTTGCTACCTGTTGACAGTTCTCAGTGAACAGGCCAACAGGTCACGAATATCTCCGCCAAGCTTCACTCCGTCGTGCCTGCTGTGCTGGAAGCCATTAACCGACCAAATAGTTGCAACATCCAGTTTTCATATAGTTTGGGGTTACGCAGGTGCACCACCGGACAAAAGTTTAAGAGCCTATCAGTTTTCCAGTTTTTTTTTTCAAATGTAATCAGTTGAAATGCAATGAATGACCTAAAATGGTGAAAAGGTAAGCAGTAAACTGCTAGAGGTTTAAAATTTAAAGATTAGGGTTAGCAAAAAAGTGGAAAAAAAGAAAATTTCAGAATATTCCAAATGGGCCTACAGAAATTCTGCGGCAATTCAAGTCAACTGAGCCTTGCACGTTGAAGCAAACAATTTGCACAGGTGTCCCCACTTCTGTTGATTACTTAAAAGCAGAGCTGGAACAGACTGTGTTACTACACCCTCTGAAGTACTACTTGGACAATATAATACTGTAGAAAGATGTCAATTTCAGGGATAATGGCAAGAACTTTGTGCTGCAGGCTTGACCATTCATTAAAGGTCAAAATAAGGCCTAGAAATGCCGGCTGTGAAGTAATCAACAGGAGTTGGGACACCCATGCAAATGGTTTGTGTCAACGTGCAAGGCTTCATTTACTTGAATTGCTGCCGAACATCTGTAGGTTGCAGCCTATTAGTCGTTCCCTTAAGAAGACCCATTTGGAATATTCTGAAATTTCCATTTTTTCAGTTTTTGCTAAACCTAAACTTTAAATGAAGACCATTTTAAGTCATTCATTGCATTTCGGTTGATTAGCCATTGTGAATGTAATGAGAAGTCAAGCAAAATGACCCCTTTCATCGGCTAACTAAGAAGATTACGAAATGCAAGCTTTTGAGGCAACTCGGGCCCCTTCTTCAGGCAAACTGCGACTACACAAAAGTGAACAAGGGGCCAGAGTTGCCTCGAAAGCTTGCATATCGTAATCTTCTTAGCTAGCCGATAAAAAGGATTGTTTTGTTTGACTTCTCATTACAAGAAAAACTGGAAAAACGGAGGTGTTCTAAAAACTTTTGAGCAGCAGTGCAGAACTCTCCCATGTTCTGAATGAGAATTCTTGCTTTCTCCACCACACGTTTGCTTTCGACTTTCTTTTAGTAACATTCATGTGAGAAAAATGCTTGAATGAATATAAAAATGATTCCACTTAATTATGTGGCCATTGTTATTTGTCAAAGTGTGCTTCTGCTATCATCTCTCGTAATATTCCTCTTTCTGGGTCCCAGGATGGTTTGCTGTTTTCTTAATTAAAGGTCTTCAAATTAAAAAGTTTAAGAACAACTGATGTGAAGTAGTCTACACTATTGCTTCCTACTACTTATTAGTAAATATTAGCATTGTTCAAGTCTCTCTTAGTTTATTGAGTCGGTTTATGAATTTCTGGCTGAAAAGGCACTTAATATCTGATGAATTGGTACAAAGTGCAAATGCATATCAACCCTCCTTACTGGCAAACACTGCCATCCTCACCTCGTCTGATCATCTGAAACAGAGTACTAACTTGGTTAAAGTAAACGGCCTAATTCTACTGACACGGACCACTGGCAGATACCGTGTATACTCGCGTATAAGTCGGGTCTTGAAACCCAAAAAAATTCGATCATAAAATCAGACCCGACTTATATGCCTGTTCAAAAATGACACATTTATTTTTTTTATTTATTTTTAAAACATCTTCTTGCCTTCTCCAATCTCACACCAGTTTCTAAGACTCATCGAATGTTGTTGTAGCAGTGCAGTTACCAATTTCTTTCACCACTTCAACTACTTTTAATTTAAAACTAGCTTCATATTTTCTTCTAATCGAACACTCCATCGCAGACAAAGGATGCTCTTACAATAAAGGTGAATGAGGGTGTAAGATACAAAAACACAAAACAGTGTAAACATTGCTTCGGGATAGTTCAGGTACTACCGTGTGGTCACGTAGGCACAATACATAGAAAACAAAGGCTGTGTGCTCTGTGGTTACTCTCTCGGGAGGGCATTAGCATATCATAATCTCTTGGATCAATAGCACGAGTGGCGCATTCGATTTATATGATTGACATTAAAAAATACTGGAAATTATATGGTAAAATCAAGCCCCGACTTATCTGCAGGACAACTTACACGTGAGTATATACGGTAATCTACAAGGGCCATCATTACCCAATTATCTAAGCAATGTCAATTGTCCAGAGACAACTACACTGTGAGTGGAAAAAAAACACACCAAAATGTTTTTCATCACATCTTCAACAATAGTCGGCTGATTTACTTAATGTTTGATACAAAGTGTATGTAATATGTTTTCCAACGACAGCTGTATTAATTACTCACATCAAACAAACAACATCGCTGCACTAGCTTATTGAACTTAAGTCTTCGTGTTTTGACATAAATAAAATGAGATTACCTTTTCATTCAAAGTTATCAACAAGATGTGGAACAGTAATTTTAATAAGTGTTTTATGATTTATTAAAGAAGTTGTTCAAAGTGCTTTCCCTTGGCCTTGGTCTCCACTGATCAATTGCCTTGTCAACAACACTCTGTTCAAGTTCAGCCCAGACAGAGATGAGGCGCTGCTTCAGGTCCTCGATGTCTCGTATTGGAGTCTGGTAGACATCAAACCCCAGATTCGATAGTCGACAGGATTGAGGTGTGGTGAGTTTGCTGGCCAAAGGTCTGGTTCAATTAAACCTGGAGTTTCACGACGTAGCAGCTCAACAGTGGCCCGTGCACGGTGTGCTGGGGCGTTGTCCTGCTGGAAGACAAAGAAGTCTCCTGACATGTGTCTGATTGCTGGTAACATGTTCTGTGTCAGCAGGACATCCCGGTAGTATACACCATTGACTTTTACTCCGGGTTCAATGAAGAAAAGCTCTGTGCAGCCAAGTTTGGAGACTGCTACCGATACCATAACTGAGCGGCTGAAGGTAGGGCGGGTCCGCAGGAGGCGCTTGGCATCAGTATCTCGCTTCTTTGTTGTTGACAGTACGTACAGACGATCATTCTGGGCATTGATAGGTGGTGCCACCGTAAAAACCTTTTCATCTGTGAACCAGATGAAGCTGACGCTGTGCTCTGAAAACTTGTCCAGCAGCTGCTTGCATCGTTTCAAGCACGACTCCTCGTTGGCTGTTAACTGCTGTGCACGGCGCTTTTTCAAGCACTTCAGCTCAGAGCTTTATGGATTATCTCAACCACAGTTCTTTGGCTTATTCCGATTTCTCTAGCTATCTGTCGAGCTGTTCTGTGAGTCTGTGGTGCGTCTTCTTGGCTTAGTACAAGATCGTTAACAGCTTCAATGTTTTCAAGTATGCGCCGAGCGTGGTCGACCACTGCCTGGTTGCCGGTCCACAGTGCCGGTCGACCGAATCTTTCGTAGCAGCACATCGAGGCCGTTTTTGTTCCAACCTTTCTGTGGGAACTCTTATCAGTCCACGACTGCTATAACCCTTTAGCAGAACCAAATTCTTAATAAAAATTCGGTCTTCTGTACTGAAACCCATTTTTATCTGCAAATTTAGCAAGGGTCAAACTTGTTTACAAACTTTATCGTCTGCGTTCAGCGCGTATCCATGGCAACCAAATTTATAAATAAGTAAGATCTTATACTGCTTTGACCAGGCTTTGACACAAGTTTATACAATGTTCCAAATTTTATCAAAATTGGCCGACTATTGTTGAAGATGTGATGAAAAACATTTTGGTGTATTTTTTTTCCCACTCATAGTGGAAAAGTTTTGAATTGTATCAGGCACAGACATCTACTGACTAAGGATTGAGCAAATCTACCCCAGAGCATCACCAGGAACCTACCAACTTGCCATGGACAAAATGCCATGCTAGCACAGAGCACACTCACTCACACTGGGATATTCTGTAGTCACCAGTTCATCTAAAATGCAACTTTCAGATTTGTAGGAGGAAACCAAAGCACCCTGGAAAAATTCAGGTGGGCGTTATGAGAACGCACAAGAAGCAGACAGACAGAGTATGGGCCAGAAGTGACAGGCAGGTATCTCTGGAACACAAAGGCAGCAGGCATAACCGTGGCACTACTCTTCTGGACCAATCAATAGGCAAACAGAGGCTTTCCCTAACTATATGGAGTGTGCACCACTAGATCTCACCAAGACATCACTTACTTGAGGCTGATGAGGCACTAAAATCACTTACCAGTAGAATATGCCTGATGCCCAGCTCGGCCTTCCAGTCTTTCTTGAGAACATTGACACAGATTTCTCCATTGTGACCGACATTTGGATGGAAGATCTTTGTCAGGAAATAACCTTTGGGTGGTGTAGCTGGAAAATCTTTTCCCAGAACGAGGCGCATTTTAAAAACTCCACCAGCAAATGGCGTCCCTTCTGCAAACAAACATACATAAAATTATTTTAGATTGAAAATAAAATGCCAGTAAAACAAATGGGTGAGTAGAAGTTCCTAACAGTAAGCTACTATAAAGCATATATGACTAATGTCCCAAATAAGCAAGTTGGGCACATTATGTACAGCATACATATTTCCAAATCATCACACTGGCACACTGGGTAATTTAACATCACTTTACAAAACAAACTGTTGAGAGACAGCTTTAAAAAGAAAAAACACACTAATATTCTGTGCTCTTCGGCAGTGTTATGTATGGATGATTTTTTAAAAATCGAACCCACTATAAGCCTTGAATGCATTCACGGCTTCTTTTGTTTGGTTACCAAGGAAACGCGTAGTCATATTTTTGAAGGATTATGTATGCATTACATTCAGAATTGAATGAACGACACAGTTAGGGGAGCTGTGCTTTGATACAAAGCACAACAGAAATGCACAACTGACAAGAGTGCCCAAGAAGTAAGCACAAAATCCGCGACCTCCATCTCTCCTCCTATTCGTTTATTTCAGATCAATCATTTTATACAAGCTTGGGACACTGACCCAAAGTAAATGGGTAATTTGTACCAGGGTCCATTAAAAACACAAAAAAACACACACCATGGACAAGCATATATGAGCTCCAGCAGTGTATACATTACAAAAAAATACCTGTCTATAAACCAACTTAGGCAAAAATGAACCGAATGATGTGGGCAGGCTGTTAAAATTGTTTTTGCTTAAGAAACACCTAAAAGAGTGCATGGTGCAAACACACATTACAACATATGATGGAGACAAAATCGTGCATCTTCTAGTGGAAAAGTCAAACTAAAAAAAAGGGTAAAAATATGAAGCCAATGTAGAAGACACTTTAATGAGTCGACACCCCACGGTCTGCTGAATACTACAGGCAGCTTTACATTGGAGTCTGCGCTCAGTGACGCCGCGGTTCACACATGGAAGTCACAACATCTTCACCTTTACACATCTCTTTATTGGTAACCTCCCACCACAAAAAACGCAACAATCAGCAACAAGCGCTGGAATTTGCGAGCATAGTCTATTTTTTGTTGCTAAGTTCATTTTTTCAGTAAAATTTTTCTGTTTTGTTGTAAAACATGATTACAGTGGATTATGTGGCCAGCCCTCTCTGGCGTATGTGTGCACACGCACATGCGCGACTGTGTCTCTCCCGCATGCGTGCGTGTGTGTGTCTGTCTGTCTGTCTGTGTGTCTCTCTCACGCTCTTTCTCTCTTGCTGCACAGGGAATGCACAAGGAGAAACTGAACACGTGCGGAAATCATCGGCACACACAAACCGAAAGGGAAACTGCCTCGTTCGTATACCTAGTGTGTGGTCATGAACAGATGCAAAAGTTTGGCGAACTTTTTGGTCATAACCCGATTTGTACGTGTTCAGAGACATTCATGAACCGAGGTTCCACTGTATTCGTAATGTGTAAAATTATAACATAGTTTGACGTTTAATATGCATTTTCTTAACACCTCCCATTATCCGACATTCTGCCGGCCCGTTTATGTCGGATAAGCAAGACTCTACAGTGTGTGTGTGTGTGTGTGTGTGTGTGTGTGTGTGTGTGTGTGTGTGTGTGTGTGTGTGTGTGTGTGTGTATATATATATATATATATATATAAAATAACACACACACATACGCCCTTTGGCACCCAACCCCCAGTTGCAGCCTGGTAGGCCAAACCACTTGCGGCCAAAATCATGAAATTCTACAAATATGTAAAAGAAAAAATTATTATTATTTAACGCAGTAAAAACCATGAAATGAGAATAAAATATTTACTCTCTTACCGATTGGAATACAGTAATCCCTCCTCGATCGCGGGGGTTGCATTCCAGACCCCCCCGCGATAGGTGAAAATCCGCAAAGTAGAAACCATATGTTTGTATGGTTATTTTTATATATTTTAAGCCCTTATAAACTCTCCCACACTGTTAACATTATTAGAGCCTTCTAGACATGAAATAACACCCTTTAGTCAAAAGTTTAAACTGTGCTCCATGACAAGACAGAGATGACAGTTCTTTCTCACAATTAAAAGAATGCCAATATATCTTCTCTTCAAAGGAGTGTCTGCATCAGGAGCAGAGAATGTCAGAGAGAGAGAAAGAGAGAAAAGCAAACAATCAAAAAATCAATACGTGCTTATCGCAGAATTTTGTAGAGGAGCGTCCGCATCCTGCAAACAGCCCCTCCGTCAGGCGCAGAGAATGTCAGAGAGAGAGAGAGAGAGAGAGAGAGAGAGAGAGACCAAGAAAAGCAAACAATCAAGCACCGCACGGGAAGCATATCATTGAGGAGTTTTAGTTAATATGTAATACATGCTCTGATTGGGTAGCTTCTAAGCCATCCGCTAATAGCGTCCCTTGTATGAAATCAACTGGGCAAACAAACTGAGGAAGCATGTATCATAAATTAAAAGATCCATTGTCCTCAGAAATCCGCGAAAAATCCGTGATATATACTTAGATATGCTTACATTTAAAATCCGCGATAGAGTGAAGCCGCAAAAGTTGAAGTGCGATATAGCAAGGGATTACTGTATTCCCATTAAACTGAGGTCCACTATGCTTGATGAGTATTTATAAGAGACAAAATAACAATCCATTCGTTTTAACTGACATTCTCATATATACAAAAACTTTTTTTAAAAATTACTCACTTAAATAAAAGGAAAAAAAAAAAAATCAGGTGAAGACCAAAGTCGTACACAATAGGCCATCATAATAAATCACCTAAATACATTAAGACTTTCTTGACATTTTAGTTTATAATTTAAAACGGAATAAGAATCTGAAAATCCAACAACATCACAAGTTCGATAAATTGTGAAAAAAATAACAAACATATATATGTAGGTTTTAAAATAAGCCCGATTCAAAGCATGACAAAAAATGTGACATAAAAATGTCACATAAAATTGTTGCACTTTTAGGCTTAGGATTATTTTATATATATTATATATATAATGGAAGTCAGACGATGATGACAGAATAAGGAGTACTTGCTTGTACATGTTAACCACGTCTTGAGTTTCACCACCTTGTCTCTTTTTCTTGTGCAGGGCAGCTGCTCCTTTTCACTTACTGCTAACCCCATTTACAGATGCACTCGCTGCCTGTCGCGGATATTTGCATGAACTGCATGCCTCACTTCTCTGCGCAATCACAGCTGAGGGGAAAAAAAAAATAGATGTGGTGCCTAAGAATACCCCACCCGTTACAGCTTTATTACTGACAAATATCAATGTAATAAGAAGTCAAGCAAAATGAGCCCTTTAATTGGCTAACTAAAAAGATTACAATATGCAAGCTTTCGAGACAACTCACGATTACATCTCGCCTGAAGAAGGGGCCCAAGTTGCCTCAAAAGCTTGCATATTGTGATCTTTTTAGTTAGCCAACAAAAGGTGTCATTTTGCTTGACTTCTCACTACATCCATAATGGCTAACACGGTGCAACATCCTAGTACTACTAATATCAATAAATAAAATAAAAAAAATAAAATAAAAAACACGTCTCAGGTTATTTTCTTTTCTCTATAGAGATTTTGGGGTATTTAGTTTTTCTGTTGGAGGGGGAGGGTGTTACCCCTAAATACAGAAATATCTAAATATCCTTACTTGGAAGATGTCTACTGTGCCTAAATGAACCATCCTGTCAAATTTCAGCTTTTTATTGGAAAATAGTCATTCAGCTTTGCACATTATAAACAGTATACACACACACAGAGCTACGCATGCATGCTAGAGGGTCACCTTCCAGGATCACCTAAAGCAAGTACCAACTCTGGATGACAGGAGGTTCTGTCGCTAACGGTCTTGCCTCCTTTTCCCCCCCTCACTGCCCAATGAGAGCAACAAAGCCAAGAAAGTCCCACCTCTTCAGGTCCACTTGGTATAAAACACTCCTGGAAGGTGGCATCTCACTTTGGAGCTGACCGAGACTAGAACGATTGGTCAAGCGATAGCTAAAGGGAATTACCCCACACAAAGAGCCCACTCAATTGCACCTTCTTGGTTGTTTTGTTCAAATTAAACAGAGTTTGGCCCAGTTGTCACCCCAAGTATTTGGCTTTTGTCCTGCCTCATCATTTGCCCCAATAAAACATACACACGTATGGAAAAGGCAGCTTGGCTCTGTTAAGCACCTAATTAAAAACACAGAGCTGTGTAAAGCAATCAGTTCAGATGTCTGGTTATGTGTACAAAGTACAATGAAACTCTTGTGTGTTCTTTCCACTACACTCCCACTTGGTGTGCATCTTGCTCATCAGGCGGTGTAAAATGACACCACAGGATGTAATGGGCTTAGGTCAGCATTGGGTGGTCATAACCCCACGACAGTGGCAGAGAGCAGACAAAACAAGCAAGAAATGAATCCTTACCTCGAGAAAATAGCACAGAGGATCTGGGATAAGATAATTACTTCTTGCTTTCCTTCTGTTTACCACAAGGATGCCTCATAAACGCAGAAGGCAGGTTATCTTAAATCAAACTCTTAACTGTTTCGAAGTTGACACATTTAGGAAGTTTTAAGGCTTTTTTATTTCACCTTTAGACCCTGGTACCCTTCTGCCCCATTGTAAACTGCAACAATAGATGAAGTATTAGAAAAAATAAATAAATAAAAAGCTTCACTTTGGAACACAATTTCAAGTGGCAAATTAATACATACCAGGATTGTGATGAGATGCTGATTTAAAAAGTACCAAACTTATCCTTTTAATTATTATTAGGAGGAATATGGAAGGCAGGACAGCCACATTTCATAAAGGACGATCCTGGGCAGCTAACTTGGGAAATAGAATTCAACTACAGCAGTGAACATACGACAGGACAAGTGGGGTCTATAAACGCATCGACTTCCACAGATTGCAAAACCCGCACACAAGGGGAACAAGAACCTCCTCAACTGACTTTCAACAAAGAAGAAAATGTCACCACCTTAAAAAAAAACAACATTTTTATCAAAAAGCGCTGGTGCTAGGCAGAGAGAGACCAGTCCTGAATGAGTCTCCACGTAATCAGAGGGCGCACTCGAGTGACCGTTCACAAACACAAGGCCGGTTCAGTAGCGTCAGTTAACCCAACACGTGCGTCTTTATGACAGGGAAGACAAGACACGCGGACTTGAAGAAAAACTCATTTAGATGCTGGGAGAAAATGCCAACTCCAAACCGAGTAGGCCGGGATCCCAAAAAATTTTTTTTTTAAGGCATCAGGACATTATGCTGCGCTGCGTTATCGAATATCTGAAAAAATATTCTACAGTACTTTTTTTTTTTAAATGACAATTTCCTTTGTTCAAATGACAGCCAACTGCTACTGCAAAATTCTCCTCATTAGTAAAGCAAAGCACACAAATGAAAACCACAAAGCAAGCCGTCTCAGCTAATACAGTTAACTGTGGCAGGAGTGCCGTCATTATGCCTAAATACATAATCAAATCCACGCACGCAACCAAAAGTGTGAATCGCTGCAAACGTGGAGCCATTCAACTGGCACATAAAAGAAAGCTCATGTATTTAATAAGGACATCTGCACGTTTAAAACGGAATGCATTTTAAACTATCAAGATGCTCTGTGGTGTGAGAATGAAAAATATACTTTTTGAGCATTCGTTAAAGTACTGCTTTATAAAGCGGTTATATAATGTTAACCTTTAATGAGTCTTCTACATTGGGAGATGCACTTTACAAATGGCGGCCACTGTTTTCAAAGGCATAAAGGTTGGGACTTCCCTGCGCACAGCAGCTTTTGTCCAGCATGCGTGTCGTTCATGTTTCCTGAGTAACTACAAGTCAAGTTGAGGAACATGCACTAGTACAGTGTGTTGCCACACCACCCACATGACAAAACAACTCAGGATCCCAGTTGGCAACCCTCCAGTCTAGTCCCAACCTCCGGAAAAGAATCTCTATCTGCCACCGCCAGGTGTTACGTGTGGCGACCCCTTGGCCTGGTCCAGCCACTCGGGCCCCCAACAATGAGGATCCTACTAGCTGGATCACCCTCGGGGAAACGCGCCACATGGCCATAAGTGCCGTAACTGAAGCTCCCTCACAATGCAGGTAATGTGTCTCATTCGGGGCTCCATGAGCAACAAAAAGTTAAACCAACAGTACACAAGGATTCTCCGGAGAGAAACATATGAAGGAGTCCAGTCTTTGTCTCAGGTCACTGGATAGCGTCCATGTCTCGCAACCATATAGCAAGACAGGAAGCACCAGGACTCTAAAGACTTGGACCTTCATCGTTTTGCAGTGATATCAGGAGCGCCACACACCCTTTTTCAGCAACCTCATGACCCCCCGATGCTCTCCTAATCCGTCTACTGACTTCATAGGAAGAGTCACCAGAGACATAAATGTCACTGCCAAGGTAAGTAAAGCTGTCGACAAGGTTGGCACTCCCTCCGCAAACAGACACACGGCTGATAGTCGTGCCCAAGAGGTCATTAAAAGAAGAGCACAACATCAGTTGTAAAACTTTTAAACTGACCTACAAATAAACTGCAACTATCAAAATTCAGCAAGAAATTCTAAAACATGTAAAATAGGAGCACTCTTTAAAAGTTTAAATGATCACAGCCTTTTGAAGGAGTCTTAGTAGATGATGATACAGCATAAACGTCTTCCATTTCTCTAGCTCCGAGGTATGTAGTCTTATATGCAGGGTGTCCATAAAGTCCGTGTGCAATTTAAAATAGTTGTAATTCAAAGTATAAGTGATAGAAAGAATTCATAAAAAGGATTAGAAAGCTTTATGTATCTAGATTGTTTTGTCTTTAGAAGTTTTATTTTTGCCATATTTGGGGAACTGAAAATCCAAGAGTCTGTTGAACATGAGAGATTGTCCCAAAGTTAATGTGTGGTGTGCTTTGGGCAAAAAATCGAGTCATAGGGCCATTCTTTTTTGAATGGCGTGTTGTTAATGGTGATAGCTATTTAGAAATGCTGCCAAAATTTCTTTATTCCTCAACTTGAACAATTAGGACTGATAGAGAATACAGTGCTTCAACAAGATGGTGCTCCTTGTCACTTTGCTTTGCATGTTAGACAGTTTCTACATGACAAATTCCCTAACAGATGGACTGGAAGAGGTGGCCCATTTTCTTGGCCTCCGCGTTCGCCAGATTTGACTCCAGTGGATTTCTTTTTATGGGGACATGTGAAAACTAATGTTTATTCAACCAAACCTCGATCTTTACAAGACTTGCAAGCTAGGATAACTGATGTGATTGCTGGTATTACTGAAAATCAGCTTGAAAATGTTTTCCCAAGAACTACAGAATCATCTTACCCTTTGTATTAGTAATGATGGTGCACATGTTGAAAATTAACAAGAACAATAACAAATGTTAAGTGTTTCCTCATTCTAATCCTTTTTACAGGTTCTTTCTATCACATATACTTACAAAGTTACAACTATTTTAAATTGCACACGGACTTTATGGACACCCTGTATGAACATCTATGCGCAAGTGTGTGTGTCCGGCCCGGAAGTGAGCAGTGGAGTTGGGGTAAGGCCTCCACCTCCGAGGAAACAGAAAACTTGCTTAGCTGCTAACACCACAAGCGAGGCGCGCACGTCAGAAAAATGAAACCTCTGAAGAAAGGCAAAGTCGCTTTGCCACTAACATCAGAAAAACGATATCCCTTTTACTTTTCCTCCCGCCACTAATACAAAAGCGAGGCCAGCATATCGGCAAAACTAAACCACTGAAGAAATACAAAGTCACTTAGCCACGAATAACACAAGCGAGATGACCACATCGACAAAATGGTATCCCTTTAACTTTTTCTTCTGCCGCTAATGCACAAGCGATGCGAACACATCAGCAAATCGAAACCACCTAGGAGAGAGATGCCCAGATTTGTTCCTTTCAATTACCTGACATCTCTGCACTTCAATTTTTTTTTTCCTGACAATTTCAACAGTTTTGAGGACCCTGGGCTTTTTACAGCATGGGCTTACACAGCTAGTAGTATGTAAAGCTTTATGTTAAAATAAAACCACAGCCATTTTAGTTTTGGTTTAATTTTACTGTTTAAAGAGGTCAGAAAGAATGACACAAAATACTGACAACACAATCAGAATGGTTTCTTGAGTAATAAGCGGACGCATATTAAAAATACTCCTGCTTTTCATAAGCCACAATGTTACCCCATGTGGTATAAATCTATATAAAGACTAAAATTGACTTTTTGTTTGTTTTTAAATCATTTTAAAGTACTTCACCCTCATTTTAATATTTTACTACAGTCAACTCTTAGGATTAGCAGGTTTACACTTCGCAGATCTGCCTATTTGCGGGTTTATCATAAATTATTAAATCTAAATTGTTTTGTGAGTCGTAAACAGGAAAGATGTCAGTCCCACAATGCTGTATATCTGAAGTAAAGACAGGACTCTCGACCAATGAATGAGGGGGAGAGGCAGAGCTTCTCTATGAACACTGCCATTCCAGGAAGTAACTGACCACACAGACGGATAATCGGACATGTGGACTGTGCAACACCAGTTATTGAGAAATTAAAAATTCTCACATGGACATTTTGAATATTGTTTAATGTTGTCCAGAATGAGTTGTCCCCTGGCACCACTCAGTTTGAATATTTGTTCTCGGCCATTACTACAAACTGAACTGGCGAAGTACCATTTGAAAAAATATCATTTTTGGCTGGAGTATTCCTTTAACAAGTGGACAGTACAGTATTATCTATACTAATAAAAGGCAAAGCCCTCACTGACTGACTGACTGACTCATCACTAATTCTCCAACTTCCCGTGTAGGTAGAAGGCTGAAATTTGGCAGGCTCATTCCTTACAGTTTCCTTACAAAAGTTGGGGAGGTTTCATTTCGAAATTCTACGCATAATGGTCATAACTAGAAGCTATTTTCTCCATTTACTGTAATGGAGTTGAGCTTGAAAGCCATGGGGGGGCGGAGTTTCGTGTGACATCATCACGCCTCTCACGTAATCACGCATTACATAGAAAACCAGGAAGAGCTACAAAAAGCGCTGAAGAAAACATGCATTATATAATTAAGGCGGCAGCGAAACAATTAGAAGCGAGCGAGTGACATATCTATACTAATAAAAGGCAAAGCCCTCACTCACTCACTGACTCACTCATCACTAATTCTCCAACTTCCCGTGTAGGTAGAAGGCTGAAATTTGGCAGGCTTATTCCTTACAGCTTACTTACAAAAGTTGGGCAGGTTTCATTTCAAAATTCTACGCATAAGGGTCATAACTGGAAGCTATTTTTCCCCATATAATGTAATGGAGTCTTGAGTTGGAGATGGCCGCGGGGGGCGGAGTTTCGTGTGACATCATCACGCCTCCTACGTAAGTACGTAGAGCACAAGGAAGAACTCCAAACAGCGATCAGCACAAAACGCCATTTCACAATTGAGAAGGCAGAAAAACATTATGAAGCAAATGATGCATACAAGCATATTCATAAGTACAGCTACTGCGGAAACAAAGCACGGCGTGAACCGTAAGTTTATATTAAATTAAGTTCATAGGCTACCACTAGCGCTTGTAATTTAGTGCCTGCCCATATAAGGCCGCCCATCAGCGCAATCCAATACAAACACTGCCGGTAAATATTCACGTGTGAAGGACTGTGCTTATGCAGAGGAAGATGAGATGGTCAGGGTGGTGTTTGGCACAAACTCATTGAAACTGCGAGAGAAAGTTTTAAGTGCCGGGTCTTAGCTGACATTACACGAGATGGCACCAGTACAGCTGGGAACCTTCGATGCAAGAACACCAAGCTGCTCACGTGAACTGACGCAGTGCACAGACAAAAGCAACAGTTCCAAAGAGTGCTGAACAAAACCGAATTACACAATTGAGAAGGCAGCAAAAAAATATGAAGCGTCTTATACATAGAATCATATTCATAAGTGCAGCTACTGCGGAAACAAAGCACACGGTGGAAAAAGTGAATGTCCTGCTAAAGGAAGACAGTGTAAAAAAAAAAACCCGTGCATGCAGTTTGTCACATCACAGATAAAAGGAAGACGAGCTGTTTATTGATGCAGTAAGGAACTAATCGATGAATGAAACCTCTTATCTTTACAACGATTGACAAACACGGAATGTAACTTGAACACATCCTACAAATACGAGCCTGATTGAAAGAAATAATGATAATCAAATCCTTGATGACAGCAACATTCAATAACACTCACAAAACAATTACTGTATATTGACAATCATGTTACGTTATTTTTAAAATGTTCCCTTTTCTTTTCATAACTTTTACTTCTCCACTGCGATACACGGGTATATATATAAATGTATATATATCCCCGATCTACAATACATACTTTAGCATAGACAAGCCACACGCTGTGGGGCAATTGTAGAGTCTTCGCCTCTAACGCCGACATTCGAGGTTCGATTCCCGAGAGGGATGTACTGACTATGTACGCTACATTCATTTTACCGATTCATTTTACCTTCGATCTCCTTGGTTTGGGACGTATGAAAAATATTAGGTTAACGCAGAATCATGTTACGCTATTTTTAAAATTTTCCCTTTCTTAGCACAAGCACAGCTGAGAAGCTTCGATGCATGTACTCCATAACGCGCTAAAAATAACGATTTAATCACACTTTCAATTCCAAGCAAACGGAACTTTTGTCAATGCATGATTTCCTGGTACATCCATTACACTGATGCACACATCACAGCTACAAAAATGTTAGAGTCGGAATAAAGCGCGTTCCTACGACTGATCATTTCGACTTCCGAGCGAAGCCTTGATAAAAGCATGGTTTTGTGCACACTGAAAAGCAAGCAAAATTAGATGCATTACAGAAAGCGGACTTTGTGGCTCTTACTGGGGATCATTGGACTTCCGTGACCGTTAGTAATTCTAAATACATCTAATTACAAAATGTTCAATGATCACACTGTTTTAGCCTAATGTACAAAATAATTTTGGCTAATGTTACTCAGAGTTTAAAGAGTAAGCTGGTCAAATTACCTTTTATGTTTCTGACTTGTTTTTTAAGAAGAAAACTGCACTTTATGGTGAAATTTTGGTTATTATTATTTAAAGACAATACTATTCTGAAAATGTACTTAAAGTACTTAAACTACCACTTTATTTTTAAGTCTGCCCAATTTTAACCAGGGATGATATTTTTGTTTCTGTTTTGAATTCAAATGCAGTTTAAAGGCTTTTTTTCAGAAATTAAAACAGCTTCAGTTTACAATATTCATGTCCATGTCTATTATTTGATTCTGTCGCCCACTAAAACCGCTTTTAAATAAAAAAAAAAACATTTGCGATTTGGGGCAAATTTACGTGTCGATTACATACGATTAATCAAGATTAATTCTTACACAGCCTCTAATTAATTGGATTAATTTTTTAATCGAGTCCCACCTAATATATATATATATATGTAGATTTGTATATATATGTGTATATACAGTATATATGTAGATATGTATATGTTGTATATACAGTATGTATATATATGTGTGTGTATATATACAGTA
>NC_053171.1:17149535-17239535 GCF_016835505.1 Polypterus senegalus
TGAAGGTTTCTTGCTGACTACTGCATCATATTTTCCTCCAGGATGTCCCTGTATTTTTACTTTCATAAGTCTCCATGGTGCCTCGCAGTTAGGAGACCCGGGTTCGATTCCCGTGTCCTCCCTCCCTGTGTGGAGTTTGCATCTTCTCCCTGTGTCTGCCTCGGTCTCCTCCCACAGTCCAAAGACATGCAGGTTAGGTGGATTGGCGATTCTAAATTGTCCCTAGTGTGTGCTTGGTGTGTGTGTGTGCACGTCCTGCGGTGGGCTGGTGCCCTGCCCAGGGTTTGTTTCCTGCCTTGCGCCTTGTGTTGGCTGGAATTGGCTCCAGCAGACCCCCATGACCCTGTAGTTCGGATATAGCAGGTTGGATAATGGATGGATGGTTGAAGTCTCCATGGGTCCTGCTGTTTTTGACAATGTACAGTGTTCAAACATGATATTTAGTCTGATGGCCAAAACAGAGCTCCATTTTGGCCTCATCTGACGATAGAACCTTTCTCAAACTGACTTCAGAGTCTCCTATGTGCCTTCTGGGAAACTCTTGTCGACATGTCATGGTTGTGTTTTCTTTTTTCCACTCACCCATAAAGCTGCAAATTGTGAAGCAACCAGGCAACAGTTTTCTTCAATCATGGCCAGAATAGTTGGTAACTCCTTCACAGCTCTCTGGAGTATCTTAGTGGCCTTGCATGATCGCTCAGTTAGTGAGGACAGTGTGCTCTAGACTAATTTATAGTTTTGGTGTACTCTTTCTATTTCTTAATGATTGACTTAACTGGACTCCAAGGTTCATTCAGTGACTTGGATATTTTCTTGCCTTCATTCCCACGCTTGTGTTTTTTCAATCCCTTTTCCAGAGCATTCCTTGTTGTGTTCTTTTGTGTTCATTAAGTAGGTTACTCCATGATACTGACTCAACCACAAGTTGGATCTTCCATTTATACCACAATCAATTAAAACATTGGACAGGTGATGTCAATTGAACTAAGTATGTGACTTATAAAACCAATTAGCTGCACTAAGTGGTGATTTAGGGGTGTCAGATTAGAGGGGTAGAAACATATGTGATCAATTATTCATTGCTTTATATTTATAATTAATTCAGATCACTTTGCAGAAATCTGTATTCACTTTAACATTCAAGAGTCTTTTTCTGTTGATCATTTGTAAAAACTGTAAATGAAATCCACTTAGATTTAATGTTGTATAACAAGACATGAGAAAACTTCCAAGAAGGTGAAACATTTTGATAGGCACTGCAATTCTATGTTTAAAGCTAGATAATGTGGTGTAGTGACTAATGCATGCAACCTTAAACCACTGTTGGACTAAAGCTATGTGTATTTTATGTTTATTTGTTGTTTTTGTATATTTATATTTTGCTTTATCTTATTTCTGTTGGTTTTATATGTGATGTGATAATTGTGTTGTGTCCCCCTGAATGTAGTTGTATTCCTTGCTCTTTGTCAATGTGGCCCCAGGAGGCGGTGCCACCCTGACATTACTGTTGCTGGTTCCTCCCTCTTGATATAATTAATATACAAAGTTTACACACCCCTGCCAAAATCACAGATTTTGTGTAATTAAAAAATTAAACCAAGATAAATCCTGTCAGAACTTATGCCACCTTTATTGCAAAATAGCATTCTAAACAAAGACGGTGAAAACAAATCAGACACTGTTTATGAAAAAAGGGGAAAATATCCTAAAAAATCTAGTTGCATTAGTGTACACACCTTTTAATAATTAGTGATGTGGCTGTGTTCAGAATCAACCAATCATAAGAAGTCTCATCTCAAACAGTACTTAGAATATACTTGATATCAATTAATGTGGCTCTGACTGAGCTCAGATAAATTTTAGATGTTCATGTAGGATTATTCTAATATTTTCTTGGTTGCAACATACTCCAAACGCCATGGTTCACAAAAAGTTTTTAAAACATGAACAGGTTCTCGTCATTGAAAGGTATCAGTCAGGACAGGGGTTTAAAAAAAAAAGGTATCCAGAGCATTAAACATCCCATGGAGCATGGTGAAGACTGTCCTCAACAAGTGGAGAAAATATGGCTCAAAAGTGACCAGTCTACCATGATTAGGACATGCCTCTAAGAACAATAAGAAGTTAAGGAGAAAACTGGTCAGGGAGGCCACCAAGAGGTCTACAGCAACATTAAAGGAGCTTCACTTAAAGCACTT
Source organism: Polypterus senegalus (assembly GCF_016835505.1). Taxonomy (NCBI): domain Eukaryota; kingdom Metazoa; phylum Chordata; class Cladistia; order Polypteriformes; family Polypteridae; genus Polypterus; species Polypterus senegalus. Next base: position 17,151,734 of record NC_053171.1, read on the forward strand.
TGAGCTATTGTTTGTATGAAAATGTGCTATATAAATAAATGTTTGTTGTTGTTGTTGTTGTTCAGGATTTTCTGGCAAGTACTGGTTGTTACCTACATGTGACAACAATTGTAGTCTTCATAGGCCTGGGTTGTAGGGTATGGTACCAAGACAGAAGTCTTTTCTCACAAAGAAAAACATCCAAGCCCGGCTAAACTTTGCAAAAATATATACCCAGTCGCCCACAACCATATGTAAAAATGTATTATGTTCTGATGAGACCTGGACAGATGATGATGGACATGTGAATGTCGTGGTGAAATCTTGCTTTCTGGCTGTCAAAAATCAAGCCTGTTTTGTCTAAACGCAACCTTGAAACAGTGATACGTGCTTTTATAACTTCTTCTAGATTACTGCAATGCGCTTCTTTTTGGAATTAGCCAGGCCTCCATTGCTCGCCTACAGCTGGTGCAAAATGTTGCTCCTCAATTTTTAACTGGCACACGAAAGCATGAGCACGTTACCCCGATTTTGGCTTCCCTTCACTGGCTTCCAGTTCATTTTCAAATCCATTTTAAGATCCTTGTATTTGGTTTTAAAACCTTTAATGGTTGTGCCCCATTTTATTGGTCGGAACTGCTGTACCCTTGAGTACCATCTCGCTCTCTCAGGTCAGCAGACCAGATACTTTTACTTGTTCCCAAGGCATGATGCAAACTCCGAGGTGATCGAGCTTTTTCAGTTCCAGCCCCAAAACTCTGGAACGATTTGCCGTTGCACGTTAGGCCGGCTCCTTCACTAGCTGTCTTTAAATCTTATTTAAAAACACACTTTTACTCTCTGGCTTTTAACCCAGTATGATATGTAGACTATCTGTGTACGTTTTATTATGAATCTCTTCACCTCTTATGTGTTTATATGTTTCTGTTTCTTTAACCCTTGGATATTGTGTGTCTGATATGTTGGGTTTTTATTGTACAGCACTTTGGTCAGCCTTGATGTTGTTTTTAAAGTGCTTCATAAATAAATAAATCCAAAAGATATTCTTGGCACAGAAATAATACAGCACATCATCAGAAGATCACCATACCCACAGTGAAGCATGGTAGAGGCAGCATCATGCTTTGGGGCTGCTTTTCTTCACCTGGAACTGGCGCTTTAGTCAAGGTGGATAGAATCATGAATAGCTCCAAGCATCAGTCTATTTTGGCACAAAACCTTAACACAACTGATAGCAACTACACCTTTCAGCATGACAACGACCCAAAGCATTCATCACAATCAACAAAGCAACGACTTCATCAAAGTGGGATCAAAGTTCTGGAATGGCCCAGACCTTGATCTAACTGAAAATCTGTGGGGTGACCTGAAGAGAGCTGTGCACAGGAGATGCTCTTGTAATTTGACAGATCTGGAAATTTCTTGCAAGGAGGAGTTGGCAAAAATCACCAAGTCCAGATGTGCCAAACTGATAGACTCTCACCCAAAATGACTGAGTGCTGGAATAAAATCAAAAGGTGCTTCACACTAATGCAGCCAGATTTTTGTAGGACTTTCTTTTCCTTTTTTTACTGAACAGTTTCTGACATTTGTTCACATTCTTTGTACAGATTGCATTTCTGCAATAAAGGTGGAATAAGTTATCACAGTATTTCTCTTGGTTTCGTTTTTTGTCATAAATAACCTGGCATTTCGGCAGAGGTGTGTAGATTTTTTATATCCACTATAAATAGCCAAGAGGAAAACAGTCAGCAGCAGCACATTCAAGTGTGAAGGAGTTTATAGCAAGTATTTTATGTATGGATTTTCTGGCATTTTTGATTATTTCTGCTCTGTCTTTGTTTTTTGTTGCTGCCTGATTACATATTGGGATATTTGAGTATTTCTGTTATTTCTCCTATTTCAATAAAAACTTGAGGTGGTTTGTCATGTGGTGGGTGCAGCAATGTGCTGTTATCAGAGCATGCTTCTAGCCTCTCTCTCCCTCAATAAATAAAACATCAATTTATAAAGATTACAGTCTGGGATTGTCTTTACCAACCAGAATTTTCATAGTTTAATCTCCCTTGTAAAACATTGTAGTATATCACGGTCTTCTCGACCTTTCAAGGCCAGCCTTTTGTGAAGGTTTTTAGAGGTCTCACATTACTGACCATGTTTAGGACTCCAAATCATAAGAACCACAAGGTTGCGAGTTGAATATTTGCTTCTAATTCACTGCATGACCCTAAACCATCACTTAGCCTGAACATGTTTTAGTTGTTAGAAAGTATAAAGGTTGTCGGTTTGAATAGACAGAAAGAATGCTGCTGTGTTGGGCCCTTGAGAAGCCCCTTAACCTGCATTTGCTTCAGGGATGCTGCACAAATAGCTGACCCTGTGCTCTGACCCCAAAATAATCTCTGGAGAATAGGTTAAGAAAACAGACAAATTCCAAATACAAGAAATTGTATATGACAATTAAGGGATTTAAAAATAAAAGCATTTATATAGTACCCTAAATCTGTAAGATTCCCTTAATAATGGTGTTAGCTAAATATACTGGGTGAGCTAAAATGAAGTACCACATTTCTCAAGGTCATTGCATGAGGTAGAGGTAGCCGAGTGGGTTGGGGTGAGGGTCCTTTGATGGGCGATCACTTGTAGATTTCAGTCGGCAACATGCCCTGGTCTGGTGCACACCATCATGCTTTCGCTATCGAAGCGTTCTTCAAAAATAACAAATCCATCATCACTACGCAACATGCCTTCCGAACGCACTTCAGCATTTCTCCTAATGGTGACTTCCCAAATCAGAAAAAAATTCTTCAGTGGGTGGCTAAACTTAGACAGATGGGTACAACATTGAACAGAAAATCTCCAGGCCGTCCTCGGACTGTACAAACACCTGAAAACATCGAAGTTGTAGGGGCATCAATTTTGCAGTCTCCTAGACGTTCAGCACGCAAACCTGCTTCTGCCTTAGGCATTTCCGTCTTTGAGGAGGACCTTAATTTTCATTCAAACAAAATGATGGCAGTACAGGAACTCACTGAGAGAGACTGGGAGAGCTGCAGAGAGTTGTGTGTGAACATTCTGCAAACCGTTCATCGAGATGCCATTGTCATGTGCAACGATGACGAGGTGAATTTCCATTAGAATGGTTGCATAAATAAGCAAAACTTTGTCTATTGGGCAGAAACCAACCCTCGTGAACTTCATCAGAGACCCCTGCAGAGTTTGGTGTGCCATTGCAGAATTTAGCATTGTAAACCCTTACTGAGGGGGAAGCAACAGTCACCATCACTTCAGAACGTTACATTGAAATGCTAGAGAACTTTTTGCCTCCACAACTGGAAGAAATGGATGTGGTGGATGCCTGGTTTCAACAGGATGGAGCAACAGCTCATATGACGCAGAGATCTATATTAGTTTTGTAGGAGATGTTTCCGGGGAAGCTGATCTCCCTGTGTAGCAATGTCGGGTGACCTTCATGTTCGCCTCATCTCACTCCATGCGATTTCGTCTTATGGAGCTATCTCAGGTCGAAGGTATACACACACCGACCTCAAAACCTTGAAGTCCTCAAGGATGCTGTTTGGCACAAAATTGCTGCTATACCCCCTGAAATGGCCAAACGAGTCATGCGAGCATTCAGAAATCATCAAGAGTGTATTGCTAATGATGGCCACTACCTTGAAGACATCATTTTTAAAACAGAGTGAAAAAAAATCTGTTTTGTACACCGTTTCTTGTGTTGTAATGAAATTTATTTTATCTTGTAGTGTTTTTGTGGAATAAATGTTTGAAATATGGCTCATATTGTACAATAATAATTACATTTTCTGAATCCTCTTAGTTCCATTCCATAGTCATGGGGAGCCACTCCCTACCCCAGTAGTATTGTGAGCATTATTAGTATTATTACTATGTTCTCAATCCACTTAGTCCCATTCTAGAGTCATGCAGAGCCGCTCCCAATCCCAGCTGCACTGTTTGTAAAAAAGCAGCCACTCATGCAGATGGTGCCAATTCACTGCAGGTCTTACTCACACATGGCCACTCCAGCCCAATTTAGATTTGCCAATCAATATATTCTTCATGTCTTTTGGGTGACAAGAGAAAGCCAATGTAATTCGAATTGCCTGGACAACTTATGCAAAACAGAGGGCAAGCTTTTAAATTACTTAAAGACAGTGAGTTTGCTGGGATTCAAACCCAGTCTCGTTTACCTGTGACGCAGCACCACTACCACAGAGCCACTGTTTCAGACTAGGAAGAAGAATAGTAAGATGAGACTCGTAAAAATAGACTTTTTGCAAATGTGTAGTTAATATTTCAAGAATTGCTCCACTAATTAATGTGTATCAGATAATAAGAGAGTTCTGTAAAAAGCAGGCCATGCAGAACAAAACAGCTAATTGATTTGTATTCATCTAACGTTTCCAAAACAGTAAACAAACTCAGGATTTGAAGGTCCCCAAAGTGGTATTTTGATTTTCATTGCTAGGTAACCAATTCTATGAAGAATTCTCTGAGAGAAGAAATGGTTTGTAACCTCAATGAGAAATTTAGCCTTTTCTACATGTATCCCTTTATCTTCACTAAGAAGTATTTAAAATTAAATGGTGGTATCAACCTTCCTTCTTCCCTTTGGTTAAGTCTCACCTTAGCGTTCACTTACTTCCATTGAATAATTCAACTTCTGCAATATCCCCTCATAAATAATACTCATTTTTAGTCAAAGGTTAAATGTAGCAGCTCTCCTCTGGACTTTCATTAGTACTGCAAAGTTCTTCTTCTAGTATGGAGATCAAGCTTTAACACAATACTAGAGTTGTGGTCTCATAAACCCATTATAAGCCTGAACCAGAGGCTCTTCAGACATGAACAAAACAGTTTTCTATACAGCATTACTCAACATCTTACTTACATTTTAGTTTCTTCTGTGGCTACAGACAGTTATTAAGCTAAGGATCATCAGTTTTACTTTACAAGAAGTTACTGTTTGCTTTATAAACTGCCTTTTAATGATTTTGCACAGACGTTACATAAAGGTTTTACACCTTATGTACTACACATATGTACTGTATGGCCCCCTTTTTCCTTCAATGTAAATCTTTTGTTTTTACCTGAACTTTATTTAGCACATACCTACCCAATTCTGAATTCTGTCCAGTGTTATCCCTGAGGATTTATTGTAGTTAATTTTAGAGCATCAGCATATCTGTGAAGTTTCATTTCAAATTATAGGAGATATTAGTAACCCCATAAAAATGAAGGATGACTGTAAATTGTGCCTGGATCCAAAATCCATTTCAAACAAGTTAACAAGTGCATAGTAACCCTTTTAAGTAAGCTTATGTAGGAATTTAGTGCAATAATGAGTAAAACTGTACATAAAAATAATTCAACTTTTATGTAACATTCTTTGGTTAATCACTGAATATCAAAGGAGGTAAATCTGGTCAGATGCATGACTAAAAAGCACTTCTTTACACCAACTTCCTTACACAGAGCAGTAAAGAGAATGCTTCTTTACGCCGAAAAGAAAGCACATATGGTATGTACATATTTTAAATAAATCAGTGAAAATGTGAGATACAACCATATGAATGTCACTGCAGACACACACACACATTTTTGACAGAGATTGTCTTTTACCTTTTCCAACAGCTTCCCATCTAAAATGGCTCGGTTTTGCCAAGGCCAGAAAAAAGAAGTTACTATATCTTCAGGAGTGAAGTTCTCATGCTTGCTGGCTTCCACAACCCCAATTCCTCCTCCATCCACAGTTTCTGAAAGTTGCCATGGTGACAAGTAGTCTGTCCCTGTGTCTTCATTCATTCGGCATCGCTGAAAAATATGTTGGAACTTTAGTTAACTGTTGTGATGTGACATTTTGCATACAAGTTGATAAATATTTTTATTTATTACTTTATTTGTAACTTTGACAAAGCAATGTAATATTAGTGTTACATTATTGATAATAACAGCAATGATTTGATGGTTTAAGAACCCCTTCCACTCTTTTAGGACTGAGTCTCTTTGTAATTTTCTGACAGGGTTGAGGGAAGTGTCTCAAACAAGTTTGGCTAATATTTCTCTGCAGGACTCCCAGTCAACCCCCACAGGAAAGCCAGGCTGCCTAACTGCCAAGCTTTACCTTAACAGCTGGTTTGGAGGGCAGGTGTGAAGGTGTTCTGTCCCCCCATTGGTCTGAAGTATGGCTGTTTGGAATTGGCTTGTATCAGATGCCTTTAAGTACCATGACGCCCTATTGGCTGTAAGGGTTGGACAGAAAACCTATAAATTTGCTTGCCTTACCTCACCCTCTCACTTTTACCAAACTGATGAAAGACCATCTCACACCATGAACTGAAAAGGACAACACAATGAAGAGCACAGCTCGGCAGCCATATTGAGACAGGCATGCGACCTGTTGTAAAGAAATCTGACCTCAAATGATGCCTTAACTGAAGACATTTTAAGTAACTAACAAGTCTGTGTGCTGCCTGAAATTACACTTCAGCATTTATCAGGTTGTATGGTTGCCAATATTCAAATGTACTTTGCTTATTGTTTTTATTTATGAATATTATCAATAATACATTATTTAAATTGTAACTTAACTCCTGCTTGTCTTTTACTACACCAAATTGCCTGAAGTTATAAATGTAGAAGGGAAGGTGGGGAGAAGTTATATGGGACAATAACTTATAAACAGTGGTGGGAGATTTGAGTCATTCTGAAAAAGGCTACATATTAATAATACAAAAGGGGAAAGTAGAGTAAAATATAACTCTACCAAGACAAAACAGTAACTTAATAAATTTAACTATTAACTTCTTCACTATATTACTGAAGGTGTCACAGTGGTTATAAGTGGTGCTACTAAAAAAGATCTCCTGAGTCCTGAGGTACATTCCAGGTCAGATCACCATCTATATAACAATGCACATTTCTATTCCTTCATCCATCTATCCATTATCCAACCCGCTATATCCTAACTACAGGGTCATGGGGGGTCTGCTGGAGCCAATCCCAGCCAACACAGGGCACAAGGCAGGAAACAAACCCCGGGCAGGGTGCCAGCCCACATTTCTATTCCTTTTTATTTACTTTTTTTAATAGAAACTCAGGCTTCCTGTCACTCCGCAAACATGTACAGGTTGGGTTGACTGGTAACTCTTAACTGGTTCAGTTTATGCAAGAACATGCTTTACAGTGGACTGGTGTCCTTTCCATGGTTGGATCCTGCTGTGAGTCTACTGTTGCCAGGATAAGGTCTGGCTCCCTGAACTTCTGTACTGAAAGCAGTGGGGCTCATAAGATGGATGGATTTGTTGATTTCTTAAAACTTAATTTAAAGCCCTTTGGGGCCTTTCCAAAGATTACTTTAATTAGAATCAGAGAGCTATTTATCTAACACAGTGTAACAAATTGTATTCCCCCTAATATTAGTCAATGTATAATGTAGCCTTGAATCCTTGGCCCCAGATCAATGTATGTATGGTTTTTGAAGGTATGTTTTCAAGGTACTAGCCACCCCCCATTGGCTATATGCACTGTAGTTTACACTATTGGTCAAAAGTTTTAGAACACCTCAGTTTTTCTTTAAATGTGATCAGTTAAAATGCAACGAGTGACCTAAAATGTTGATAAGGTAAGCAGTAACCTGTCACAGGTTTGAATTTAAACTTTATGTTAGCAAAAACTGAAAAAAGGGAAATTTCACAACATTACAGATGGCTCTTCTTCAGGGAACGACGAAGAGGTTACAACCTACAGATATTCTGCAGCAATTAAATGAAGCCTTGGAAGTTGAAGCAAACAATTTGCACAGGTGTCCCAAGTTGTGTCGATCACTTAAAACTCCTCTGTGTGTCTTAAAGCAGAGTTGGAACAAACTGTGTTACTACACCCTCTGGAGTGCTACTTGGACAATATTACACTGTACAAAGTTGTTAATTCTAGTGATAATGGCAAGAAAATGGCAATTTACAAATGAAATGAGACAGAGCATTACTACCTGTAGTTGGCCTTTTATTTAAAGAAATTGCCAAAAAAGTGTCAGTGAGTACAGTACACAATCCAAAGATATTTGGAAATTGGAAGGAACTCTTATAGGAAGTCACAACCCAATCAGAAGATAACTTTCTGAGGGTCACCAGCTGAAGCACAACAGCTTCAAGCACAGCTTAACAGTAGTCAAAAAAAAAAAAACAAGTCTCAGTTATAACGGGGAAGAGGAGACTTTGTGCTGCAGATTTGACAGGGCGAGTGGCAGTAAGGCATTACTGAAAGAACAAAAAAGGAAGGCCTTGAAATAGTGGCTGTGGACTCCTGCAGACTGGAAGAAAGTCTTATGGGCTGATAAATCAAAATCTGAAGTCTTCAGTTCATCACGCAGAATATTTATACACTGTCAAGTTGGTGACAGGATGGTTCCTCAGTGTGTGACACCAACTGTTAAACATGGAGGAGGAGGAGGTGTGATAGTCTGGGGTTCTTTTGCTGGAAGCAGAGTTGGTGACTTGAACAGAGTGACTGGTATTTTGAATCAAAAGTGTAACCACAGTTGGACTGTTATATCAGCAAAAGGTGGCTACTTTAATGAATCAAAAATATGAATAAAAGTTTGCACACTTGATGATTCCTTCACTTGTTTTCTATTTGCAAATGTTAATTTGTTCAATGTCTTGATTTCATGAAACATTAAGACATTAAATTTTATGCAGTTCCAGTAGTATAACTAGGAACTTTACAGCAGTGGCGTAGCTGGGGCGGGCAAGGGGGGACATCTGTCCCCGGGCACAGCATCCAGGAGGAGCCAAATTGATGTTACGAAATTTTAGAATGAAATGTTTTCCATTCTTAAATGCACTAAAAAGTAAATAAAAAACATTCACATACTCAGTCCATCACTCCATCAGTATGAGGATATCTTTTTCCTAAGTTTTTTGTCTCTTTCTGATTTCGAAGCACGTATTAGTTCTATATACCCAACAGACAATAATTTATCCCCTCCACTACTCTAACATGCTTGACTGCCACCCAGAAACATTTTTGACGTTATTAAACAGGTTACGCGACTGACATGAGGCATTAGTGTATCGTTGTCTAAATTGTTGCAAACGCCATTTCTGTGTGCCATGTCATCCATGGCACAGGAAAGATTGTCAGCCTTGGCTCTGCTGAGTGTGAAGCAGGAGGTTACCGACAACATACATTCAGATGAACTAATCGATAAATTTGCAGCAGCAAAGGCTAGGAAAATTTCTCTTTTTATTTATTTATTTTATTTATTTATAAAGCACTTTAAAACCAACGTCAAGGCCGACCAAAGTGCTGTACAATAAAAACAGAGCATATCAGACACACAAAACCAAAGTGTAAATGAAACAGAAACACATAAACACACACACTCTTTGAAGTTAATAATTAAATTTAAAGCACTATACATCAAACTATTTTTTTTACTTTATACTGTACTACATTTTCAGGTTATTATATTATTATATCCAATGTAATATTTAAGTTTTTGCAATGTTATATTTGAATAATATTTTAGAATAATTATATTTTCGAACTACCATTGTTGTCTTAATTATTTTAATTTGCTCTATCTTTATAAATTTAGCGAAACCTTGAAAATATACGCATAAAAGTGCTTTAAAAAATTAAAATATTTAAAAAAAAAAAAATTCTTAAAATACTATTATTTTAAATACATTTTTTAAAAATTTCTTTCCCCTCCCCATTACATTTTGGCAAACAGAAGAGGGCGTGAAATCTTCAGTTGTCCCCGGGCACTGAAAACCCTAGCTACGCCTCTGCTCTACAGTAGTATTGTGGAAATGAGTGTATGTGTGCACTGCAATGGACTGGTGTCCTGTTCACAGCTGGCTAGAGTCCAGTACTGCTGGAACAGGCACTAGAACTCTGATTTTACAGTCCAGAGTCAAGAACAATAGTAAAAGGCAACATGCAAGAACTAGCCCTGGACAGGGAGTTTGTCTCTTAATGGACACACTCACACAAACCCTCACTCTTATACCAAGGCAATTAAGGGTGTGTCCAGTTATGTTACAGTGAAAAACATTGTGAAGGGCTGCAGCAGTTTTAAGGTGTGTCATGCTATGCACTTTTCTCTCATAAAATGTATAAATCTCCAAATAGGGCGACATAAGCCACCAGAATAAGAGAGCACTGCACAGGTAAAAACATATGGGAGACGCATTGTAGAACAATGTCCTAGCAAAACCTGTATTGAGTTGTCATGGCTCCAAGATTAAGCCTTGTGACACACCCCACATGAGCTACTTCATTCATTTTCTGAAATTTTCCAGAGGAATGGAGGCTACACCAGCAAAATATCCACTTTACGTTAGGCTGGCTATTTTCAAGGCGCTTTTCTATTCCTTAGCTTTTAATTAATACAGCCGTGTTTGTCTATTTTATTGTCTTATTGCTTATTGTCTTTTGTACCGTATTATTCTTTATTGTACTGTACAGCACTTTAGTCAGCTATTATTGTTTTAACATGTGCTATATAAATACATTTGATATTGATAACATTTATTTACAAAGTAGTGTATTTTGACACTGGGTACAATGGACAACACTTTATTTTTAGCATTTCCTTCCTGAATTTCTTTTCGGTGATTTTTCTACCTTGTGTCTAATGATTGCTTGAATAGGCTATAGGTGCCCTGCCATCCTGCCCTGGATAAGAGGGTAACGAAGATGGATGAATGATAGACAACTTCAAGCTGAACACAACTGTAATTTCGATTGACCATATCGTGTAAAAATTTAGAGAAACGTGAAATTAAGTTTTATTGCATTTAGCATGTTTAACAGTCTGTGGTGGGCTGGCGCCTTGCCCGGGGTTTGTTTCCTGCCTTGTGCCCTATGTTGGCTGGGATTGACTCCAGCAGACCCCCGTGACCCTGTAGTTAGGATATCGCAGGTTGGATAATGGATGGATGGATAACAGTCTGCAGTGGGCTGGCGCCCTGCCTGGGGTTTGTTTCCTGCCTTGCACCCTGGGTTGGCTGGGATTGGCTCCAGCAGCACCCCATGACCAATTAGTTAGGATATACTGCAGCGGGTTGGATAATGGATGGATGGATGTTTAACAGTTACATGATGAAGACACACTGCATTAGTAGTTCAAACGAGCTCAAAATGATTTGGAGCTGATTCTCCTGTTTATTCAGCATCTGATGCTTGTTGTTTCAGTTTACTTCTTTGCAATGTCCTGATGAATACTTTCAACATGTTTATCACTGACCTCACCAAGAATAGCTAGGAAAGAAGTCAGATTGTGAATTTACAAAATAAATCTTAAGCAGCATGTTGCACTTTGAGTTTTGTATGCTTAAAGTATGCTGTCAACTAGCTGAACATAATTTGGTGCTCTGTACTTGCCAAAGAAATTCTCAAAAACACCCCTGAATGCCTTATATGCAGTTTTCTCCAAACCTGCCAGCAGATCTTTGAACCACTTGTCACTGATGACATGTCTGACTTGTAGACCAACAGAAATCCCTGCTTAAGCTGTGTTTGGTGTTCTTCCAGATGGGCTTAAAGCGGAGAAGGACAAACAAACTGTGATTGCCTTCACTACACTATTGGCATGCAGACTTATTTTGCTAAACTGGAAGAATCCTAACTCTCCTCCTTTAAGTCAGTGGGTAACTGATGTTTTATATTATTTGAAATTGGAAAAAAATAAACTCTCAGTTAGAGGATCTGTGCAGAACTTTTTCAAAACCTGGCAGGATCTAATCAATAATATTTTAGAATAAGCTCGTAAAGCACTGAAGAAATTCTCTCTGCATTTCTTTTTCTTTTTTTTATCTGCCTATTAATCTCATCAATTTATGTATTTTGACCAGCTTTAAGTTTTACTCCGTTGGCCATGCTCTCTTTCTCAGGGGTGGGAGTTGGGTTGATTTGTTTTCAATCCTATTTTTTGTAAAAATTGATCTATCTGTATGGAATGATTACAATAAAACCAATAAAATTAAAATAAAAAAAAGAAATCCTTCTTTAACCTTGGCATATTGAAATACTGAAATCCTTCACCTTAGATGGTTACTGCTTTCATAAAATTATTTATCAGTCAAAGTTTTACATGAAGAGAAGGCAAAAATATCATTGTTGGGTCAACAAGTGGTTTTTTTAATATAATGAGATTCTTTAGCATTGCTAATGAAACAACAGGACTTGGTCTGTCTGAGCTGCGTTCCTTGTGGCAGTGACACTACTTTTAGATCCACACAGATATTGTAGCTGTGGTTGTTATACTGTATATGTAGAATTATATTAGGAGAAAAATCACATTGCAACAGAAATATGTAAAGGAGATTTTTGTGATTAGTGGGGCAAAATTCATAGGATACACCCAGAAGTCTTCTGGAAGCAAAATCTTTATTGTTTAGTGGTATGTCTGGCATTGACCACTGGCACTAAAAGATTTCATAATTAATATTTTTTCACTGCTACTCCTTCCAAGAGTATTGTAATATTCTAAGAGGCAGGGTTACAATTTACACAAACTTATCAGGACAAAGATGTTGAGGCACCCATATCATATGACAAACTATCTGCAAACAGTGGGAAGAAACCAAAGGTCCCTTTTCTAAATGTACATGAGCACAAGGAAAAGATGTAAGCCTTACAAAACCATACTAGCTGCACTAGAAGTCTGGTCTGAGTTGCAGCTTGGTCCTTACCAAGCCATAACTCAGACCAGACTTCAAGTGCAGCTAGTGATAGATAGGTAACTAACAGAGTCCACAGATCTGTTCATAAACGTCATCTATAGAGAAGTATGTTAGTTTTTTGGAAGAATTATTAAGTACTGTACATAACTTGCTCACATTTCAAAACATTCATTAAATTCATTGAATGTAAAACTATCCATCCATTCATTATCCAAGTCGCTATATCCTAACTACAGGGTCACGGGGGTCTGCTGGAGCCAATCCCTGCCAACACTGGGCGCAAGGCAGGAAACAAACCCCGGGCAGGGCGCCAGCCCACCGCAGGAATGTAGAACTACTGATATGAAAAGTTGGCCTTGTGGTAGACTGCGCTCAATCCAGATATGGTTCCTGCCTTGCACAAAAATGCTGCCAGCTAGCAAAATGGGATCAATAGGGGCAGAACAATGCTATATTATGATGTACCAGGTGTAAACATGAATATTAGCATCAGAGATGTTTTACAGAAAGCAAAAAAAGTTCTGCTACTTTGGCAATATACTTAAAGCAGATGGAGTTGCAGCTCAAATATTATACCACCGAAGTTCACCTCTGGGCTGTACCATATTTTGACTTGAAAGCAAGGCTGGAAGTAAATTAAAGAACACATTTTTGGAAGTGAGGATTTAGATGAAGTAGTTGTGCGGCAAATGAGGTCAAGTTAGAAATGACTCAAGCGGAGAAAGATCAGGTGAATGAGGAGAGGAATATAATACAAGTGGCAAGTCCTGTAGTTAGGACAAAATAGCTTGAGCACGTGGAGCTACAGGTGCAGGTGACTGGGTGAACAAGTGCATTGTGGTGGAGGGAGTTAGGCTAATATAAAGGTTTAAAGAGGACATGAACAGAAGTTGTGATGGATGAAGGAGGGAGAAGAAGAATGGATCACAACCTTACTGTGGAAAGTGAATTGTAAGGAATTTTGGGGTGAAGCCAACTAGTATGGCTAAACCCTAAATAACATGATATTCTGAAGTCCACTCAATCCATGTTAGAGTCATGGGGGCAGGAGGTCAAAGCCAATCATAGCAATATTACATGTAAGACAGGAACCAACCCTTTGTGAGATGATAAGACATCGAATCATATAGTATATAGTATATAAGATGACATAACATTCCCAAACACACTTAAATCCAGTTTAGAGATGTGAGGACCCAAGACTGCCCCAGCAGTATCAGACCCAAAGTAAGTACCAACCACGGACATAGTGCCAGTGCCTGGCAGAACCTAAGCAAATAATAATGACTATGAAATAAGCTTTTTCTTCTTTCTGTATATAACAATCACATGCTATACTTTTCTGGCCAACTATTGATTTTTCTGCTGAACAGTTGTAATCAAATGGCAACAAAAACTGCACTGACCATGTACGGATCCACTGACAGGTAGAGTGTCCGTACCAATACCTCGCCAGGTTTCAGGTCGACTACAAAGCTGCATTCTTCCAGGCGAAAATTTTCAGGAACTGGCTCTCCGTTAATCCCTTCAAAAATAAAGAACAGAAACAAAAGGAGATCTATACAGTAAATGCCAAATATCTGGTGATTGAAAATCAGATGTTAGAGGGCTGCAATGACTATTAATTCTTATTCCAGTCAATTTCTCAATTAAAAGTCAATTATCTCTGCTAATGAAATTTTACTGTTATATTGACTTTACTTTGGTTTACAGTGTATTAATGAGTTGTCGTTGTCTTAAGGATTTGCGCCTTAACAACAGAGATGAAAATCACATAAGAACCAATGGCTAACCAGGCCTGCAGTTGTAGGTGTCATCATTATAAAATATCTACTAGTTTTGGTAGTTTTCTGAACCAGTTACTCTGTTTTTGGTATCCTAACTCAACCCTATATAAAAATATTCATGAGTTTCAATTTGCTTGGTTAAAAGGACTTCACTTGAACGATGCCCTTTCAATTTTTTCCACATACTAACGATAAGCATTTTTGGTTAACCCCTTCATCCCGGCTGAAGACTCATTACATCAGTTTAGCATACCCTGACTAGAGCTGCTGATTAGCTGTGCATACTGCATCTTTGTTTTTAGTCATCAGCTCTAAAACATAAGTAATATGATATTTATAATCAGTTACTACACCTCTTCTGTTGTGTTTCTTTTCTCAGTTCTCAAATGTGGCACTTGGTGCCACTGCTGTACTGCCAAGTTGCTTGCCTGCCAATGGAAAAGTCATCTCAGATACAGAAGCATTGGAATCATTGGGTAGAAGGGTACTTTTATTTGATTGGCTGGCCTAGCACTGATTCAGCTGTAGATTGGTCGGTAGCGGGAAGGCTGCTTGTTGGCCAAAGTCTCCAGGACTCTGAAGAAATCCTCATATGTGATTGTTCTGTATTTACAATCTGTTGTTGATTTTTACTTTGTAGCTTGTACTATTACTATTGTACTGTTGTATTGTATTTCTGTGGTGGCCATGAGCCATCTAACTCTGTGAAGAGGATTACTTGTGTTCTGTTTTGTGTACTGTGTTTACCCCATCTTTTGATAGCCATTGCACTCTTAACCTGCCTGGAAAGGAGTCTCTCTCTGAATCGTCTTTCCAAAGACTATTTTATTCCCTACAAGGGAATTGTTTGGGAGTTTTTTCTTGTGCTCTTAGGGAGTCAAGGCTGGGGGGCTGTCGAAAAACAGGGCCTGTTAAAGTCTGTCGTGGAACTTCTTGTGTGATTTTCGGCTATACAAAAAATTGTTATTGTTAACCGAGATCTCTAAACTGGCCCTGTTTGAGTGACTGTGGTGGTGTGCCTGAATGTGCCCTGCAATACACTGGTGTCCCATCAAGGGTTCCTGCCTTTGTGCTTGATGTGGCCAGGATAGACTTGGGACCCTACAATGCTATACTGTATATCAATTGCAAATATGTACTTGCCTGTTATTGGGTAGAGTTCTTAAAGTAATTCTTAACAAAAACGTGTGAGGTGTTACTTACCTCATTTAGTTTGTAGTGGTGGCCAAGAAAAATTACAAACCTCATGCTTTAATGCTGAATGGAGATAAAATAAAGTATTTGATAGAGCAGAAGTCTTTGTTGACCCAAGTTGGAAAGCAGCAAACGATATCAAAAGTTCACGAGAACATTTTTCCCCAAAAAAATCTTGCATTACTTGCATTTGTGTAATCCATGTGTGAGGTTGTCCATTCGTATTCTCACAATCTCTGAAACACATGTATTTGTACTTAAATTTTGTTAATTAAACCACTTAAGGAAACTGGCTTTGTGAACAAAAATGGAACGCATTTAGAGGCAAACATGCATCTGAATTGTAGATAAGCCTCCTGACGTTATATTTATATTAATTTCCACAACTGCAGTACCTCAGGATTATTTAGAGGCAGTCTTTGAAACTGCCTGGGTGAAATGACCTTGTTTGTTGAAGTATCTGGCATATGGACAAGTATAAGACACATTGTCTTCCTGATAACATGCTCACTCACTTTTCTTTAACTTTTAACCTTTACTTGTACACATCTTGGAGTTAACTCTGCACTTTGATATCACATGAAACACAATGTTAGCCAATGAATAAGCTGCTACTTAGCTGCTCTCGTGACTGATGAATGCGGAGGGAAGGTGTGTCTTCAATTCAAATGCTCAGGTGCATCTGAGCCCGTTCCATTTAGTTCATGAAATCATTTTCCAGATTTATTTAACAATATTTTACTAAAACTATGTGTGCTTGGGATGTTATCAGCATACAACCGAATGACTGCACATGTGGATTTTGCAACACGATTAAAGTGAGACTTTTTCATGGATGTTGTTATGATATTGTTTGCTGTTGTCCATCATTAGTCACAAAAGACTTCTATACGATCAGTAAATTCTTTAACTTTCTGTATGAAAACATGAGATGAAAAATTACACTTCAGTTATCACTACAAACTGTATTGTTGTTAGCATATTGATCGGGCAAAAGTTTACACTGGATGCCCTTCCTGACATACCCCACCATTATTCTGGGCTTGGGACTGGCACGAAGAAACACACTGGCTTGTGCACTACAGATGCAATGTTTGCAATGAAGGTGTAGATATAGAAGTATAGAGAAGGCCAAAAGGAATTATTGTGTCTTGATGGACCTACAGAAAGCATATGACAGGATGCCTAGAGAGGAGTGGTGGAATTGTATGAGGAAGTCGCAGAGAAGTATGTAAGAATGGTACAGGATGTGGATGAGGGAAGTGAGACGGTGGCGAGGTCTACGGTAAGAGTGACGGATGCGTTTAGGGTTGAGGTGGGATTACATCTTGGATTGGCTCTGAGCCCTCTCTTATTTGCAATGGTGATGGACAGGTTGACAGAGGAGATTAGACAGGAGTACCCGTGGACTATGATGTTTGCGGATAACATTGTGATCTGTAGTGAACAGGTTGAGGAGACCATGTAGAGGTGGAGATATGCTCTAGAGAGGAGAGGAGATGACAGGAGAGGAATGAGGGTCAGTAGGACCACCAAGACAGAATACATGTGTGTAAATGAGAGGGAGGTCAGAGGAATGGTGAGGATGATGCAGGGAGTAGAGTTGGCGATGGTGGATGAGTTTAAATACTTGGGATCAACAGTACAGAGTAATGGGGATTGTGGAAGAGAGGTGAAAAAGAGAGCGCAGACAGGGTGGGGAAGAGTGTCAGGAGTGATTTGTGACAGATGGGTACCAGCAAGAGTGATAGGGAAGGTCTACTGGACAGTAAGGATACCAGCAATGTTATATGGGCTGGAAACGGAGGCACTAAGGAAAAGACAGGAGACAGAGCTGGAGATGGCAGAGTTAAAGACGCTAAGATTTGCATTGGGTGTGACGAGGATGGACAGGATTAGAAAAGGGTACATTAGAGGGTCAACTCAGGTTGGGCAGTTTGGAGATAAAGCTAGAGAGGCAAGGTTGCATTTGTGTGGACATGTGCAGAGAAGAGATGCTGGGTATATTGGGAGAAGGAAGCTAGGGATGGAGCTGCCAGGCAAGAGGAAAAGAGGATGGTCTAAGAGAAGGTTTATGGATGTGGAGAGAGAGGACATGCAGGTGCATGGGTGTGACAGAAAAAGATGGAGAGGACAGGAAGATATGGAAAAAGATGATCTGCTGTGGTGAACCCTAATAGGAGCAGCTGAAAGAAGTAGTCATCACTACAAACTACATGGGGTAAACTGCAAAACCTTTAACCTGAAAATTGCTCCAGGTGTGCTGTACAATAGCTGACCTGGCACTCTAACCCCAAAATGTCATGGAAAAAGACAATTTCCCTTCGGGGATTAATAAAGTATACCAAAATAAAAAAAATAACTTGTAAAAAAATTTTGTGGAGTTTTGCTTTAATATCCATGCGTCAATTATGAAGCCCACGTAATCCAGTTCAGAGTTGTGGAGGGCTGCAGCCTGTACTGTTAACAACAGATAGAAGGCAGGAGCCCACTTATGGGCACGCTAATGTATAGACACACTTGTATCTACTTACACGGGGCAAGTTTAGAACTACCAAACAACCTACCATGTATGTGGAAGCAAAAGTGCAACACCTGGACAAAACTACACAGACAGAAATCAAATCGGGGTCTAACCCAGTGTGCTTATATGTGAGAACAGCACCACTTAACAATCTGCCATTGTTCCCAATATTCAGAAAACAACTGGATGTCACTTCTTTACTCATTGCATAGGTTAAATGTTTTGTCACTGTTCATTCATTTCTCTGTAATCTTCAAATGAGACAAAAAAAATATTTTTGGGGTATATGAACTAGCCATCGAATTGCATAGTTAGGCATTTGGACCATGCAATCAGAGTGTAAATGCTATTCGAACACTGCTTGATTATTCTGGCAAACAGGAAACCCCTGGTCAATAGTATTTAGAATGGCTGCTTCACAGCTCTAGAAGACAGGAATAAATTATTATTTTAATTTTTTTTCATTTTTATTACTATTTAATTTAATATTGTTTCTTTGTATCAGTATACTGCTGCTGGATTATGTGAATTTCCCCTTGGGATTAATAAAGTATCTATCTATCTATCTATCTATCTATCTATCTATCTATCTATCTATCTATCTATCTATCTATCTATCTATCTATCTATCTATCTATCTATCTATCTATCTATCTATCTATCTATCTATCTATCTATCTATCTATCTATCTATCTATCTATCTATCTATCTAAAATCCCAGCCCATCTGGGCTGATGGACTCGCTGTATGAGTTTTGCTACTGTGCTACAAAAAAAGTGTCTCTCTGGATGACTGTCAGTTCATAACTGACTGATATAAGAAGTCTCACAAATTAAAGATAACTGTTTAATTCATTGAGCTGGTTTGGTCTGCTAATAGCTAAACTTTCTTGTTACCTCCGCTAGATAATTTTTTTTTTTTAAGTTGTCAAGATTTTTTTCTTCGTCTTCTTAAAGCTCAAAATTTTACAGACTCTTCAAGTAAAGAAGTGCTTCCTGGCTTCCGTCTTTAACGCACTTTCTTTTCCCTTGTGCTGGTGGTTTAGTATTTAATTGACTTTTGTTACATCACTTTATTAATTCCTTTGAGAATAAACATCCACATTCAGAGATATTCTACCATCTTTGCTCATACATCCAATGAGTAAATGGATGTGTATCAGTATGGCCTGCACATGCTGAATCTATTCAATGAAACAATATAGTGGGGAATGAAAAAGCATGAAAAAATGAATGTCCACAGGAAAGCTGGCCATAATCAAAATATCTGTTTCAACAAAAAAAATCAGATTGATTGAGTACCTGACTTTCCCAATATTTTATTATGTGGAATGAAAAGGAATAACCGTATATTATTTGGCATCATTGTGAAAATTGTGCTGCACTTAATCCACAAATATACAGCAAAATCGACTGGAGTGTTTCTGTACAAAACCAATAAGTTTCTAGTCTTTTATAATCGTAATTATAATTGTAATTTTAGGCCGGGTTTATACTACACACAACGCAATGCATGCTCCAGCGGACGCTCCTGCTATGCAAGCGTTGTACTGTTTATACTTGCATGCATACTTTACGTACATCTGGAGGAATCCAGCAGGTGGCAGTGCGAGATATCAACACGGTGAGAACAGGTTTGGCTTTGCTATGTTGTAAAATGCTTGGAACCCCCATTAAATTCTGATGACACCTTACAGCAATATCTCTGTAAAGGGTGTTTAATGAGTAAATCCATCAATCCAGCAAGCATTGTGCACGAGGCAGAAACAATCCTTAGATGGGCTACCGCTCCGCCACCGTGTCACCCCCATGTGTGTAATTATTAACAGTATTCATTATTTAAATGAAGTTAACGATTTATCTGTAAAATGTAACGTACCTACTTTAATGCATTTCATCATGAAAGTGATATCAAGTATAAATCTATTGATTCTAAATGTGCAGAGAGTTGGAATATCAGACATTTAATGTGTTCTGTGTGGCGATCTATTGCTGTTTGCCGCTACTGTCAGGTCAGGAGGAAACCCCAGAAAAAAAAGACGGCACAGAAGATGGTATGTGAGACTTTTAAAATGTATCGTGTCATTACAATCGGGAATAGACGACGCTTGAATATAAAAGCACCACGAATGCATCTGTATGTCAGCATTTTGCTTCACCACATCGAACCATTCATCAAACATCGAAGCGCGCACATCAATCCCATAGGATCCGCATAGAGGCTATCTGTCACATGTAGATAGTAAACAGAGACTCTGACGTCACGTTCTGACTTTGATCACACTGCGACCCCCCAATTTTTGCTGGTACTGCAACTCGCGCACACGTCGCTGCTCAGAGGACGCGTCAAATGAATGCTGGGGACACGTGGCAGCCATGATGCGTGCACATACACGTTCTGAGCGTGAAGTATAAACGAGCCCTAATTGTAACCTTAGATCTTCAAATGATTCCAAATGCTAAACGTAAAAAAAGTGGTGAGGTGGCCTTCTGTTCTTATGCACCTAAAATCTGGAATAGCTTACCAATAGAAATTCGCCAGGCTAATACGGTGGATCACTTTAAAAAATTACTAAAAACTCATTATTTTAACATTGCCTTCTCATAGCTTCATTTTAGTGTAACTCTGATATTCTGAATATGCATTGAATTATCGTCTTTATCATGGCTCCACAATCCATACTAACCCTTACCTTCTCTGCTGTTCTCTTTCTGGTTTTCTGTGATGGCGATCTGTGCCACCACCACCTGATCAGGGCACCATGCAATCCTTACACTGATGGATTGAAGGCCAAAGGTCCACATGACCATCATCATCAACTAATTCTTCCACGTGAAGCCTGAAAACCATGAGAACTGATTGAGATCATTGATGTTAGGTAGAATGCCCAGTGGGGGCCGAACGGTCTCATGGCCTTGGAACCCCTGCAGCTTTTGTGTTTTTTTTTTTTTCTCTAGCCCTCTGGAATTTTTTTTTTTTTTTGTTTTTTTCTGTCCTCCTTACTTTATTCTTTGTTACTTAGTACTGTGTAATCTTTATATTTTTCTTTTTTCTTTCTTCATCTTGTAAAGCTGTTTAGACTGGGGGATTCGTTTTGGAGTGAAAATGTCCATTATTACATCCTGACACACACAGACAGACATCAGTACAGAAGTGATCAGATTTAATGAAACCTGTAAAACTAGTGAAATCCTAAAGCCAAAATTGTGATTGTGACACAATACTTTTCTTTTATATAGTACCAGTAATGGCGCCCTGCACGTTATACACTTGACTTGAGCATTCCTAATTTTCATCCTCTTTCTCTGTACGTTTATCATTCATTTGCTCAGAGGTTGATGCGCTTGCTGCTTCCAAAGCAGCTCTTCTTTTCTCCACCCTAGCGGCCTGCTTCTTCTCTTCTTTCGTTGGCATCTTTTCACGTTAAAACTGATTAAGTCAGTGTTTTTGTTGCACTTACATAGTATGTTTACCTTAATTTCTTTACTTAAGCTGGTACTTAAGTCTTCAATCTGCCTCAGGAATGATTTAAGATATAAAGAGGTTGGGGACGTGACGGCGAAGGTGGTAGGGATAAGAACGGCACTTGTACACATGTGCCGCATGGCCACCCTGCTGGCCGCTGCTGAGAGTTGATTCTACAATAACATGAAAATAAAAAGAGGAACAACCTTGGAGGTCAATCATCACCTCAAAAGCGGATAGAAGACATCATGTAGTGTATGTGTACCAAACTTCAAGTCAATAGGTCAAACAGTTTGCAAGCTACAGGTGATTTAAAATCCTGGACAGACAAACAAACAGCCACGGTAGCGTATTATATTATTGATACTTAGGAATATTCAGGACCCAGGACACACTGGAGGGATTATATCTTTTGGCTGGGTCGGGAATTTGACAGGTAGAGCTGAGATATGTAGCTGGGTACAGGAAAGTCTGGGCTAACCTGCTTGGCCTGTCATCACTGTAACCCTCATCAGGAAAAAGAGGTGCAGAATGAGATTAAATCAAAATCAAAACAGATTAATATTTACAGTTATGGCAAAACAAGGCACATTTTTCTTAATTTTGTAAAATCATAAATTTACCTTGCCAGTCTTTTCTGAATACAGAATAATCAACAAAAATGGTAAGTTTAATAAACAATTAGATCAACTAAAGGTTATCGCCAAGGGTAACACAAACCTGACTTTGAGAAGCACAGAAAGGGGATTGCACATGGCAAGTTAACACGACCCACTCAAAACAGAAAAACTAGGCCTATTTTTGGCAGTGCAATGTCGAGATGGGAAATCCCCAGCTGGCTCACCTGTCGGAGCTCTTAAGCCTGAGGCCAGGGAGATGGCTTATTAGACGAGCTGCCTAGTGGTTGGTCATGGCCTATTTTTGAGCTTCTTATTGCACTTTGGCTTGACTTAGATTTCTTGTTCCAAATTTCAAAGGAGGACTGCAATTTAGTTGACAGTTGGCACTGTGTGTTATTAAACCCTTAAGTTTTTTTTTTTTTTTAGACCACATAAATGTATCGATTATTCTTTGATGTGCCACTTTTAAAATGGGGAAGTTCATATCTTGCTGGGGATAAACTGTACTTCCTAAGACCCTGAAATGGGTAAGTGAGCTAGAAAATAGAGAATGGATGGAATTTTGGTTCCAATAAACTGGCCTAGTGATGAGTAACAATCTCTGCAGAGAAGCTGCTTATTCACATACCATGTTTCCCCGAAAATAAGACCTACTCCAAAAATAAGCCCTAGCATGATTTTCAGGCTGCTCTGTAATATACATCCATTATTCAACCAGCTATATCCAAACTACAGGGTCACAGGGGTCTGCTGGAGCCAATCTTAGCCAACATAGAGCGCAAGGCAGGAAACAAACCCTGGGTAGGCTGCCAGCCCACTGCAGGGCGCGCACAAACACACCACACAGTCTCCTAACTGCGAGGCAGCAGCGCTACCACTGTGCCGCCCTCTGTAATATACAATACAATACAATACAATTTATTTTTGTATATCCCAAAATCACATAAGAAGTGCCGCAATGGGCTTTAACAGGCCCTGCCTCTTGACAGCCCCCCAGCCTTGAATCTCTAAGACGACAAGGAAAAACTCCCAAAAAAACCCTTGTAGGGAAAAAAAAATGGAAGAAAACTTGGGAAAGGCAGTTCAAAGTGAGACCCCTTTCCAGGTAGGTTGGGTGTGCAGTGGGTGTCAAAAAGAAGTACAATATAATACAATACACAGAACAGAACAAATCCTCAATACAGTATAAAATACAATTACAGAGCAGAATATAACAGTAGATGATATCACATAATATTTTATATAATATTTTATATATTTTACATATAATTTGGATTGGTTTAGAGCAGGGGTGGGCAAAGTCATTCCTGGAGGGCCGCAGTGGCTGCAGGTTTTGTTCCAACCCAATTGCTTATTAAGAAGCACTTATTGCTCTAGAAACACTTCTGCTTCATTTTAGTTGTCTCCCTCATTAAGATTTTGAACCCTTATTGCTTATTTAAGTCTTAAACAGTTGCATTCTCAGTTTTTAATTGCTCCTTATTAGCAATAAGATGCAAATGACAAAAGAAACCAGCAGTTATCCATTTTGCTTGTTCCCCTTTACACCTGTGTGTATTTGTCGTGCAATAATTGGTTTAATTAAATACTTGGAAGGAAAGAGCAGTGAAGGAATGAAAATTACGCATCCATTTTACACTTCAAAGTATTTGGATGATATCCTTAGAATGGAAAAAAAAATCTAGGATATGAGAATGACTTGACATAGCAGAGTTAAAGCACTAACAAGCCATAAAATGTAATTATTGGCAAGGATTGTTTTCTAATTAAGCAACTGGGTTGGAACAAAAACCCGCAGCCACTGCGTCCCTCCAGGAATGACTTTGCCCACCCCTGGTTTAGAGTCCTGGAGACCTCAGCCATCAAGCTGCCTCCCCCATTTGGCCATTCCACAGCTGAAACAGCCAATCCGATGAAAGGACCCCTCTGCCCCATGATTTCTGTGATCCTCCATCAGAGATGACTTTACCTTAGGCAGGCAAAACAACTTGGCAGGTGGGCCTTTGCACCAAGTGCCACATTTGAGTACCGAGAAGAGAAACAGAATAGGTGAGGGTCAGTAACAAATTATAACTATCATGTTACTTATGTTTTACTGCTAATGACTAACAGAGATGCAGTCTGCACAGTTAATCAGCAGCTCTAGTCAGGGTGTGCTAAACTGACGTAGTGAGTCTTCAGCCGGGATTTGAAAGCTGAGACCGAAGGGGCATCTCTTATAGTAGCAGGCAGACCACTCCACAGTTTAGAGGCCCTAAAAGCTCGACCTCCCACTGTTATTTAATTAATCCTTGGAAAGATAAGCAGATGGGCATCTTGAGATTTTAATGTGCCTTCTGGTTTGTAAGTCATGATAAGTTCAGACAAGTAAGCTGGACCTCGGCCATTTAATGCTTTATATGTTAAAAAAAGGGATTTTGAAATCTGCCCTAAACTTAACCGGGAGCCAGTGTAAGGATTTAAGAACTGGAGTCATGTGTTCGTATTTTCTTGTTCTTGTAATAATTCTTGCAGCAGCATTTTGGATTAACTGGAGGCTGCATGAAGAACAGTTTGAACATCCAGTGAAGACCGCACTGCAGTAGTCAATCCTACTAGAAATAAATGTATGAATTAATTTCTGAGAATCCTGTTTATTTAGAAAGCGCCTTAATTTCCCAACATTTTTAAGATGGAAGAAACATGATTTGGACAACTTTGTAATATGCACTTCAAATGACATGCTAGAGTCAAAGATAACTCCTAGATTGCGGGCTGATTCAGTAAAATAATAATATAAGCCCTACCCCAAAAATAAGCCCTCGTCAAGATCATCAGCTGAAAAGTAAGGCTCCTAAGGCCAGGTTTATACTTCATGTGATGTGACGCGTGTACCTAAAACATCCATTAAATTCTGAGGACACCTTGCCACAATATCTCTGAAAAGGATGTTTAATGATTACATCCATCAATTCAGGGATGCGCCCATTCCAGAAACATTGGCCCAAGACAGAAACAAAATCCCTGGACAGGGCATCAGCTCATCGCTAGGTGAACACAAGCACACACATACACTGGCGTCATTGTAGCTTCACCAAATCCCCGAACCTTCATGTCTTTGGATGGAAAACTGAGCACGCTGTGGAAACCCACCAGGAAAACAAGCAAACTCCAGGCAGAACAGCAGCGACATGACTGCCTGCGAGACAGCAGCGCTACTGTTCAGCCATCGTGCCACCCCTACATATGTAACTATTAACAGTATTCATTATTTAACTCTTTCAGGGCTGATGTCAACTTTTGTCAAAAAGAGGAGTTGACGATGGTAATCAACTGTAAACTGTGAAAAAACCGTTACGTTTTAGTTGGACTCTCATTGCTAGAAGGAAAGTTAGATTAATTGGTTTGACCAAGATTCCCCGTGCTGTCATGAGTAGCAAGGCGCACACAACGGCGAAAATGGCACTGACATCTGGCAAGAGATCAAAGCAAATGCGTAATGTCGGACTCAGTTTTTAATACAAGTGATCGAAAATAAATGTGAGGTTCCAGCTTCAGCCGATCGGTCCCCAGCTAATCGTGTAGCTGACAATGTTTGCCAGGTAGGACTGCCACTTAACAATTATAAGAGGTAGAAACAAGATTATAATGCACTGCGATCGTGAACGTTGCTGCTGTCCCAGCCATGCGAAGACAGCCTGCTGCACCTTCTTGGTAAACTGGCAGCCACAGCATACAGCAACAGACGTTTAATGTTGATTTCTGAATGAAACTATTGTTTTTTGGAAAATACAGTGGTGTGAAAAACTATTTGCCCCCTTCCTGATTTCTTATTCTTTTGCATGTTTGTCACACAAAATGTTTCTGATCATCAAACACATTTAACCATTAGTCAAATATAACACAAGTAAACACAAAATGCAGTTTTTAAATGACGGTTTTTATTATTTAGGGAGAAAAAAAAATCCAAACCTACATGGCCCTGTGTGAAAAAGTAATTGCCCCCTGAACCTAATAACTGGTTGGGCCACCCTTAGCAGCAATAACTGCAATCAAGTGTTTGCGATAACTTGCAATGAGTCTTTTACAGCGCTCTGGAGGAATTTTGGCCCACTCATCTTTGCAGAATTGTTGTAATTCAGCTTTATTTGAGGGTTTTCTAGCATGAACCGCCTTTTTAAGGTCATGTCATAGCATCTCAATTGGATTCAGGTCAGGACTTTGACTAGGCCACTCCAAAGTCTTCATTTTGTTTTTCTTCAGCCATTCAGAGGTGGATTTGCTGCTGTGTTTTGGGTCATTGTCCTGTTGCAGCACCCAAGATCGCTTTAGCTTGAGTTGACGAACAGATGGCTGGACATTCTCCTTCAGGATTTTTTGGTAGACAGTAGAATTCATGGTTCCATCTATCACAGCAAGCCTTCCAGGTCCTGAAGCAGCAAAACAACCGCAGACCATCACACTACCACCACCATATTTAACTATTGGTATGATGTTCTTTTCTGAAATGCTGTGTTCCTTTTACGCCAGATGTAACGGGACATTTGCCTTCCAAAAGTTCAACTTTTGTCTCATCAGTCCACAAGGTATTTTCCCAAAAGTCTTGGCAATCATTGAGATGTTTCTTAGCAAAATTGAGACGAGCCCTAATGTTCTTTTTGCTTAACAGTGGTTTGCGTCTTGGAAATCTGCCATGCAGGCCGTTTTGCCCAGTCTCTTTCTTATGGTGGAGTCGTGAACACTGACCTTAATTGAGGCAAGTGAGGCCTGCAGTTCTTTAGACGTTGTCCTGGGGTCTTTTGTGACCTTTCGGATGAGTCGTCTCTGCGCTCTTGGGGTAATTTTGGTCGGCCGGCCACTCCTGGGAAGGTTCACCACTGTTCCATGTTTTTGCCATTTGTGGATAATGGCTCTCACTGTGGTTCACTGGAGTCCCAAAGCTTTAGAAATGGCTTTATAACCTTTACCAGACTGATAGATCTCAATGACTTTGTTCTCATTTGTTCCTGAATTTCTTTGGATCTTGGCATGATGTCTAGCTTTTGATGTGCTTTTGGTCTACTTCTCTGTGTCAGGCAGCTCCTATTGAAGGGATTTCTTGATTGAAACAGGTGTGGCAGTAATCAGGCTACGGAAATTGAACTCAGGTGTGATACACCACAGTTAGGTTATTTTTTAACAAGGGGGCAATTACTTTTTCACACAGGGCCATGTAGGTTTGGATTTTTTCTCCCTAAATAATAAAAACCATCATTTAAAAACTGCATTTTGTGTTTACTTGTGTTATATTTGACTAATGGTTAAATGTGTTTGATGATCAGAAACATTTTGTGTGACAAACATGCAAAAGAATAAGAAATCAGGAAGGGGGCAAATAGTTTTTCACACCACTGTATATTCAGCCCTCAAAGAGCTGAACAAAGTTAACAATTTATCTATAAAATATAATATCCATATTTTAATGAATTTCATCATGAAAGTGGTATCAAGTATAAATCTAAGGATTCTAAATATTTTCAGAGACCTGGAATATCATGAACTTAATGTGTTCTGTGAGGCGATCTATTGCTGCTTGCTGCTGCTGTCGGGTCAGGAGGAAGCTCTAGCGATTAACAACTGGGTCGGTTTTAAGATGACGTTTACGACAGTCTGCTTTAATGATAAAGTAAACTACGAGGTTAAAATGGACACTTCAAGTTTAAAGAGGAAATTTACACTTTAATCACAAAATAGACATTTTCATTATGGCCGTATTTTCTTTTCCCCTGTGGTTTAAATATGCTGTCATACATTCAAATTGTATTGTAAAGGTGAAAAAAAAAAGACAGCACAGAAGATGGCATCATGTCATTACTTTGGGGAATATATGACCCTTGAATATCAAAGCACCGCAAATGTATTTATATGTCGGCATTTTGCTTCACCACATCGAACCATTCATCAAACATCGAAGCGAGCACATCGATCTTGGAGGATCCTAAAAGCGGCTGGGGTAGCAAGAAATTAAGGCTGGAATTCAGGGTTTGAATGTGGAGAGTTATGATGATATTCCAGAAGAAGATGATATGACTGTATTTGTTGTTGTACATGAATAAATATAAGAAGTTCCCTGAAAATATGCCCTAGTGCATCTTTTGGAGCAAACATTAATATAAGACCCAGTCTTATTTTCGGGGAAACACGGTAGGAATCATCCTAATGCAAACTGATTGCTGCATACACAAAGAATAACTTTAAAATAGTAATTGCACCTGTGCCCTCCAACATACTGCAATTGATTTTCTTTGTCAAAATTTGTTTTCTTGAAATTCATGGTGTTTTAAAGTGTTTTTACAATTGACCATGGACCCTACCAGAGGTTTATCTTCTCTGCGGATGATGTTGACTGGAGTTTTTGTTTTCCTTTCCTCTGTTGTCAACTGGCAACAGTTCAACAATTAATTAATGAGCAGATACTGCTGGTTTCCATTTATACTATTGGTGAAAAGTTTTAGAACACCTCCGTTTTTCTTCATATTTAATCCATTGAAATTCAATGAATGAACTAAAATGGTGAAAAGGTAAGCAGTAAACTGCCAGAGGTTTAGATTAGCAAAAACTGAAAAAAATGAAATTACAGAATATTACAAATGGGCCTTCTTTGGGGAACAACTAATAGTTTACAACCTACAGATGTTCTGCAGCAATTAAATTAAGCCTTGAAAGTTGAAGGAAACAATTTGCACCGGTGTCCCAACTTGTGTTGTTTACTTAAAATCTCTCTGTCTGTCTTAAAGCAGAGCTGGAACAGGCTGTGTGACTACACTCTCTCAAGTACTACTTCAGAAAAACAGGAATTAACAAATGATAGATTATTATTAACCTTAGAAACATAAGCCTTTATTTTAGAGAAATTACAACAAAAATCAAAGTGTCAGTGAGTCCAGTGGTGTCCTACACAATCCAAAGGCAACTGGAAACTGGAAGATACCCTGACAGGAAGAGACCTGGCAGACCCAAAGTCACAAGCCAATCAGAAGACAAATTTCTGAGGGTCACCAGCTTGTGTGATCACAGGCGCCTCACAGCACAACTTCAACCACAGCTTAACAGTGCAGGTCAAAGAAAACAAGTCTTTCTGTGTGAAGAGGAGACTTTCTGCTGCAGGATTGACTGGCCAAGTGGCAGTAAGAAAGCTACCTCTTAAAGGACAAAATAGGGCCTTGAAATACCCGCTGTGGACGACTGCAGACTGGAAGAAAGTCTCATTGGCTCATGAATCAAAATTTGAAATCTTCAGTTCATCACACAGAATGTTTATACATCGTTGAATTGGTGACAGGATGGTTCCTCAGTGTGTGACACCAACTGTCAAACATGGAGGAGGAGGTGTGATGGTCTGTAGTTCTTTTGCTGGAGGCAGAGTTGGCAACTTGAACAGAGTGACTGGCATTTTGAATCAAAAGGGTCACCACAGTTTGGCTGTTATATCAGCAAAAGATGCAGGCTACTTTGGTGAATCAAAAATATGAATAAAATGTGATGATTTCTTGACTTGTTTTTTTTTATTTGCCATTGTTTATTTGTTCTATACATCCATCCATTTCCCAACCCGCTGAATCCGAATACAGGGTCACGGGGGTCTGCTGGAGCCAATCCCAGCCAACACAGGGCACAAGGCAGGAACCAATCCCGGGCAGGGTGCCAACCCACCGCAGGACACACACAAACACACCCACACACCAAGCACACACTAGGGCCAATTTAGAATCACCAATCCACCTAACCTGCATGTCTTTGGATTGTGGGAGGAAACCGGAGCGCCCGGAGGAAACCCACGCAGACACGGGGAGAACATGCAAACTCCACGCAGGGAGGACCTGGAAAGTGAACCCAGGTCTCCTAACTGCGAGGCAGCAGCGCTACCACTGCGCCACCGTGCCGCCCTGTTCTATACATCGATTCGTAAAATATTAAGACATTAAACTATGAGCTTTTCCATAAAAACAGAAAAAACGGAGGTGTTCTAAAACATCTGACCAGTAGTGTATTTGTATTGATCAGTTTCTACATTGTTTTCTGTGTCTTTCATGTGTACTAATTGTACATTTAGTAATTTCTAAAACCTATTCTTGCTAATCTTCTCTGTATCGTTCCAATTTTAGTATATGTGCTGCCGAAGCAAACACTAAAACCTATTCTTGCATTATACCTGAGAACTTGTCACAGTGCTCTGTGCAATACAAAAATAAACTGAAATGAATTGAACTTTAGTTTTGTATTTTTCTTTGAAGGACTGGCATGCCATCTAGGGTGGAGGCAACCCCGCATTTAAAAAAATGAATGGGTGCATGAGTTTTATCTTATAACTTTGAACTCTAAAGAGGTTTGGTTTGTTGGATGTTTGTGATAGTGTGTTCTAAGAACTATAAAAAATGTATGGTTTATTGGTTTAAAATGACTCAGAGCTATGACAAGTTTTATGGGTCCAACTGATTCCAAATGAGCTGATTATGACAAAAAACAGAAGAGAAAGTCAGCCCAACAATGGAGTCTAATTACAACTGTATGTTTTTTAGCCTCTGCTTAAAAGACTGGTTACAGTGAAAACTTGTGACCATTGGGTATCTCCCCGAGTTTAGCACTGGCATGCACAATGATAACAACAATGAAAGTTTATAATCATTTTAGTGCTGCTGTAAAACGAAACCGTGGGCGGCACGGTGGCACAGTGCTAGCGCTGCTGCCTCGCAGTTAGGAGACCCGGGGTCGCTTTCCGGGTCCTCCCTACGTTGAGTTTGCATGTTCTCCCTGTGTCTGCGTGGGTTTCCTCCGGGTACTCCGGTTTCCTTCCACAGTCCAAAAACATGCAGGCTAGGTGGACTGGCGATTCTAAAATTGGCCCTAGTGTGTGATTTGTGTGTGTGTGTGTGTCCTGCGGTGGGCTGGCGTCCAGCCCGGGATTTGTTCCCTGCCTTGCACCCTGTGTTGGCTGGGATTGGCTCTAGCAGACCCCCATGACCCTGTAGATAGGATGTAGCGGGTTGGATAATGGATGGATGGATGAATGGATGTAAAACGAAACCAATGTTGTGCATTTTACATTACGCAGGTATACACTGAAAAAATGGCTTTGATTGCTTCATGTCATGTCATTTTCTGACCTGCTTAATCCAGACTGGGGTAATGAGTTGGGGGGGGGTTGCTGGAGCCAAACCTGGCTAACATAGACCACAAGGCAGTCCAGTGAAGGGCGAACATATACCCACCCACCAAACACACACTAGGGTCAATTTAGTATCACCAATTCATGTAACCTGCATGTCTTTAAACAGAGTGTGGAAACCCACACAGACATGGGGAGACTTGGGACATAAATACTGGTTTCTTTACTGTGAGCCGGCAGTGTGACCACTGCACCACTGTATCACCCAATTATTTCGAAAACAAAAACCATTTTTGCTCTGTGCCCCTAAAACCTATCGTCTTTACGAGAAGAGCAAAAGCTTTAGAATCATCAAAAATTTCGATCTCTGGTTTTCAACAGATCTCAACGTTTTAAGGTCCAATGATACCGAAAACATTGCTTGATGATGAGTGTGCATCTGTTTGTGTGTGTCTATGTGTCTCAGTTTCCTGAGGAGGGTGGAAAGCTAAAACGGCTGGACAGAAAAACACCAAACTTGAAACTTAAGCCTGTTATGTGATGATGATGTGCTGATTAGTTCTTGAGTCAAATTGTGCAAGAGAAAGACAAACCCTTAAATACCGTAATTCTGAAATTAATTATGAATTCTTCTTGTCAATTGCTATCATAATGACCTTATTTTATGATCAGAAAACTCATCATCAGAGCGGTAAATAATTACTGAAATGTTCTAGAATAGTTCAGGTAACTTGGTTCCTAGGGCGTAAAGCCTACTGATGCTCACGTCCGAATTTTTCCAAATCACGTAACACTTTTTCACTAAACACATTTTTAAGCAGTCAGTTATATTTTTTATTAATTCTGTAATACAATTAATTAAACATAACTTAATTTATTGATAATTTGTTAGAAATGTAAATTTTCGGGCGGCACAGTGGTAGCGCTGCTGCTTCACAGTTAGGAGACCTGAGTTCGCTTGCCGGGTCCTTCCTGCGTGGAGTTTGCATGTTGTCTGCGTGGGTTTCCTCCCACAGTCCAAAGACATGCAGGTTAGGTGCATTGGCGATCCTAAATTGTCCTTAGTGTGTGCTTGGTATGTGGTTGTGTGTGTGCACGCCCTGCAGTGTGCTGGCGCCCTGCCCGGGGTTTGTTTCCTGCCTTGCGCCCTGTGTTGGCTGGGATTGGCTCCAGCAGACCCCCGTCACCCTGTAGTTAGTATATACCGGGTT
Organism: Polypterus senegalus; assembly: GCF_016835505.1. Taxonomy (NCBI): domain Eukaryota; kingdom Metazoa; phylum Chordata; class Cladistia; order Polypteriformes; family Polypteridae; genus Polypterus; species Polypterus senegalus. The sequence continues at coordinate 17,184,355 of NC_053171.1, forward strand.
GGATAATGGATGGATGTAAATTTTTTAATATTAAATAAAGAAAAACAGTTATTTTATTCTATAATAAAGTCAGAATGTATCTGGAATTGAACACTGCTGGTGCGTTTAAATCATTTTAATAACCCATTTTTCACAGATACCTGGATTCTGAAATACCACGTAAACCCTTATTCAAGTTAGAAAAACCACGTTATTGTGCTCTGAGAAACCTGATTAACGGTGGCAGGTTGGTCCACGAATAACCTGATTATCTGGCCATGTAAACCCTTAATAGGGTTACTGTTAAGGATTTTGTGGTCTGTGCATGTCTGCTGTACTCTGTCAGCCTGCACATGTATTTGGCTCGTACACACTTTTAGCAGCCACAGATAGAAGCGTCTTCAAGATAAATTTCCATTGGCAAATGTTTTGATGATCGCATTATTCCTTCACCTAGTTGAAATAATTTTGTCTCAGTATTTCAAAAATCTCTAAATTTATGTTGATGAACTGAACGTACAGCTCCGTAGCACAACCTTGAGAACAGTAAGGTAACACGTGAAAAGTAATGTGCGTTAAGAAGTCTGATTATTTTTTATTAAAGTAACAAATAACTTAACACAGTACTTGTTTTACTGAAGTAAAAGTACCTATGTTAATATTGTTGCAGCAGCACTGGGTGTAAGTCAAGAGGCATGTGTACCAGTATGCCGCTCCTTGGCACAGCCCAATTGTCTGGGTGTAATATAGTAATAGAAACATATTAGGTGTCTTTTAATCAAGTTATTTCCTACAGATATGTTGAAACAGTGTGACTGGGAGATGCAGCAGCCAATGTTCATGATGTGAATCATCGGTGCTCGAGTCAAGGATGTAAAAAATGGGGATGAAGTAAAGATATTTATAAAACACAATAAAAATCATCACAGGTTTCTTACTTGCTTTTGGACTCACGGAGGCCGATGATGATGTTTAACTCTTTTTTGTACAGTTTAATGACGTTGGAGTGCTTTGCCAAAGGTGATCTCCGGAATATTACTTGTGCATTTAACACAGATTTTTTTTTAAGAAACCAGTTTTCTGCCTTAACTGACTTACTCACCTTATCCCGGTTATGTGTGTGTGCAGGTAAACACACTTTGTCATATGTCATAGCAGCAGGTATCCGGATATCTGGACATGCGAGTGGGACAGCCATTTCTAGAATTCATGTGTTCAAAAGGAATGGCCAGCTAGAAGAAAGCTACAGCTTGGTGCCACATACCTCATCAGACCTAACTTGGACCTACCAGCACTTTATATTATTAGGCTTGGGTTAATGAAGCAGTCTGTCAAAGACCTATCAAAACATGAAGCCTGTTGTTTTGTGTTTATGCTAAAAGTTTCAGTTTCAGGGTTTGTATGAGGCTACATTGATAGACTGGTGCAAGAATGACTTCAAAGAAGAGGGGTGGGCAAAGTCATTCCTGGAGGGCCGCAGTGGCTGCAGGTTTTTGTTCCAACCCAATTGCTTAATAAGAAGCGCTTCTGCTTCATTTTTGTTGTCTCGCTCGTTAAGATTTTGAACCCTTATTGCTTATTTCAGTCTTAAAACAGCTGTATTTTGTTTTTTAATTGCTTCTTAATAGCAATAAGATGCAAATGACAAAAGAAACCGGCATTTCTCCATTTAGCTTTTCCATTGACAACTCTATGGTTTAATTAAAAACTTGGAAGGAAAGTGAAGAGGAAAAAAAAAAGGTGAAGGACTGAGAATCCGTTTTAGGCTTCAAATCATTTGGGTGACATCCTTAGAAAGGGGAAAAAAAATCTAGGATGTGAGAATGACTTGACATGGCAGAGTTAAAGTTATTGACATTAAGTTATTGGCTAGGATTGTTTTCTAATTAAGCAACTGGGTTGGAACAAAAACGTGCAGCCACTGCGGCCCTCCAGGAATGACTTTGCCCACCCCGTCACAGAGTATCATTTAAAGAAGTAATTTCTAAGTTGTTAGCTAACAACAAAGATCCAAATAATAAAGAAATTGTGAAAAATGTATTAGTTAAGTTTAAGGAATTGGGTTGTAACATGAGTCTCAAATTCACTTTTGTTTTCATAAGAATTACTTCTAAACACTTTGAAACAATTTCATTTTTTTTTTGTCTAGAACCTCCTGACTCGCTGGTAAGAGAAAATCCCCCCATACCTGCATAAGATACCATTTGGCTCATCTGGATGTGTAGTTATGAAAAACGTCAAGCTTTTTGTAGTCCCCCCTGTTTTTGCCGCCTCGACCCATAAAAATCCCCTATGTTTAGGGTATTTTTGGACCATACTTTGTACGTGAAATTATTCCCTTAAAATAAAGAGCTCTTTAATGCTTTATTCTGTTTCTCCTTTCAGGTGTCTTCAGCAAAAATGATCAGAAGGATTTTAAGTTATGTAGACCATGTCTAGTGACCCTAGGGGTTCGACCAATAATGGGACACAAGGGGTCAAAGTTACTCCTTTTCACAAAACTTTGAAAAAATTGGGATTGGTAATCCAGGCAGGTGGAGTGTCATTTTATGCTATTTAAGGGCTGCTGAGAGGGCTGTGGAGTCAGAACAAATTATTGGGTTACTGGAGTCGGAAAAAGTGTACCGACTCCAATTGTGTGTGTGTGTTAAAATTTCTGATTTCACATATACTGATTCGATTGAACTATTTTTTCTTTAGACTTTTTTAATATAAATATAGCTTCTTTTTTTTACTTGTGTAAGTTTAGCCTTATGTTTAATGTTACTCAGTGTTTGTAAGGCACAATATTGCTACAGCCGGCAGAATTGGCACTCCAGCCACCATAAAAAAAAAACTCAAACTGGTTCCATTCCATCTGAACTTGTGTGGTGCTGAGGCGTCACCGATCGCATGGCTACACTCAGGTCCCAATCTGGGATCCTGTGTTGGTTTGTCATGTGGTGGGTGCAGCAATGGGAAAAGGATCTCTCACTCAATATCTCAGAAAAGGAGTGGAAGGTAGTAATGCAGAGAATTCACTTGAGCTCCATATGAGCAAAGCATACAATTATTCAACTCAAAATGATATATCGAGCGCATCTGTCTCGTTTAAAGTTGACCAAAATGTTTCCAGGGCGAGAACCAACCTGCGAATGCTGCAATCGAGCTAACCTCACTGGGTCACATGTTTTGGGCCTGCACCAAAAAAGACATAAATCGTTTGCAACGAGTGCAGAATGCAGCTGCTAGAATCCTAACTGGGAAAAGAAAATCTGAGCACATCTCTCCAGTTTTGATGTCACTACACTGGTTACCTGTGTCATTCAGGATTGACTTTAAAATACTGCGTATGGTTTAAAAAGCCTTAAATAATCTGCTCCATCTTATATATCGGAATGTCTGACACGTTATATTCCAAATCATACCCTCACATCCTCAAATGAGTATCTCCTTAGAATTCCAAGAGCAAAACTTAAAAGAAGTGGTGAGGCGGGCGGCCTTCTGCCGCTATGCACCTAAAATCTGGAATAGCCTGCCAATAGGAATTCGCCAGGCTGATACAGTAGAGCACTTTAAAACACTGCTGAAAACACATCACTTTAACATGGCCTTCTCCTAACTTCACTTTAACTTAATCCTGATGCTCTGTATGTTCAATTTATTATCATAACTATTCATGATGGCTCTAACATCCGTACTGACCCCTACTCTCTTTTCTGTTTCTTTTTCCGGTTTCTTCGTGGTGGTGGCCTGTTCAACCTCCACCTACTCAAAGCTTCATGATGCTCCAACAATGATGGATGGATTAAAAGTCAGAACTCTACGAGACCATCTTCATCAAGCCCTTCTGTGAGAACCCTAAATCCCAAGAGGACTGTTTCATTTATGTTAGGTAGAATGCCCAGAGGGGACTGGGCAAAACTTAAAAGAAGTGGTGAGGCGGCCTTCTGCTGCTATGCACCTAAAATCTGGAATAGCCTGCCAGGCTAATACAGTAGAGCACTTTAAAACACTGCTGAAAACACATCACTTTAACATGGCCTTCTCATAACCTCACTGTAATTTAATCCTGATACTCTGCATGTTCATCATAATGACTATTCACGGTGGCTCTAAAATCTGTACTAACCCCTACTCTCTCTTCTGTTTCTTTTTCCGGTGTCTTTTTGGTGGTGGCGCACTCAAAGCACCATGATGTTCCAATTCTGATGGATTAAAAGCCAGAAGTCTGCATGACCATCATCATCAAGAGCGTCCGTGAGAACCCTAAATACAAAGAGGACTATTTTATTTTCATTTATGTTAGGTAGAATGCCCAGAGTGGACTCGGTGGTTTCATGGCCTGGAACCCCTGTAGATTTTTTTTTTTTCTCCAGCCTTCTGGAGTTTTTTTTGTTTTTTCTGTCCTCCCTGGCCATCGGACCTTACTCTTTTTCTATGTTAACTAATGTTGTCTTATTTTGATTTCTCATTTTGTCTTTTATTTTTCTTCATTATGTAAAGCACTATGAGCTACTTTTTTGTATGAAAATGTGCTATATAAATAAATGTTGTTGTTGTTGCACCAAACTAACATCATTCTGGACCAAAATCTTTTAAATGCTTATCAGACAGCCTTGGTGGCACAATCCCTCCAAACCCTTTGGCAGTTGTGTTTGGTGGGCTCACAGAGGGGCTTTAAAGTGGAGGACAAACAAACTGGAATTGCCTTTACTACACTATTGGCACATAGACTTATCTTGCTAAACTGGAAGAAACCTAACTCTTCTATTCTAAGTCATTGGGTAACTGATGTTATATCATCCACCCATTTTCCAACCTGCTATATCCTAACACAGGGTCACAGGGGTCTGCCGGAGCCAATCCCAGCCAACACAGGGCACAAGGCAGGAACAAATCCTGGGCAGGGTGCCAGCCCACCGCAGGCCACACACAAATTAGGATCACCAATACACCTAACCTGCATGACTTTGGACTGTGGGAGGAAACCCACACAGACACTGGGAGAAGATGCAAACTCCACGCAGGGAGGACCCGGGAAGCGCCACCGTGCTGCTCCTGATGTTATATGCTATTTGAAAGTGGAAAAAATCTAATTCTCACTTAGATGATCTATGCACAACTTTTTCAAAAACCTGACAGGGTCTAATCAATAACATTTAGAATAAGCTTTTAAAGCACTGAGGAAGCAGATTCTTTCCCCCATTTCTTTTTCTTCTCCATTTATCTGTATTCACTTATTAACTCATCTATTTACTTATTTTCACTAGCTTTAAGTTTTACTCTGTTGGCCATGCTCTCTTTCTCAGGGTTGGGGGTTGATTTGTTTTCAATCCTATTTTTGTTAAAATTGATCTGTTTGTATGGAATGTTGTGTGACTACAATAAAATAAAATAAAAAAGCAATGCGCAGTATCAGTGCATGCTCCTAACCTCTCTCTCTCTCTCTCTATTTAAACCAGAACTTTAACAGGTTACCATACTAAAAACTAGCCTGATGATTGCCACCGGCAGTGATGAAGTGCCTTGTATCTTGTATGTTGTGTACTTAGTAAATATACGTGTAGAATTCCAAATAGAGAAGTCGGAGTTGGAGTAAATGAAACTGAGGAGTTGGAGTTGAAGGTTTTGTTTGCCGAATCCACAGCCCTGGCTGCTGATCACGAATATATTTCTTATATTCAGTTCTTTACCGTTGATACTAGCCCTCTTAACAGCAACTCCCAGAAAAATGACAATTGATAAATTTCAAACATAAGCATGTAAGAAATTACTTTAGAGAATTTCAAGGTCAGTGATTATGAAGATGATGTTTTTGATTCTTTGCTAAAAATTGGGCCCTCAATGGCTCTTTATCAGAGGGTGAAAAATGACAGTTGCGAATATTTAAACTTTTAAATTGACGCACTCATTTCATCCATCCATCCATTGTCTAACCCGCTGAATCCGAATACAGGGTCACGGGGGTCTGCTGGAGCCAATCCCAGCCAACACAGGGCACAAGGCAGGAACCAATCCTCAATATGTCAATTATTTGACACAATCATTCTTGTTTCTTATGTACTTCTACCCCATGATTCATTTCACAGGAATACCCCGAATTAGGGCGGCTTACGCTAAATCAGGCTTCTTGCATTTTGAATTTTTCCCTTAAAATCTTGGGTCAGTGAGAGAAGAACTGGGTCAACAAATCCATCAGGGGACCGAGGACATGGCAAGATGGTCGGAGAGACGCTGGGATGTCAGTGTGATGGTGGCAGTTCAGTCTGCTGGACGAATCATAGGGCCGCACCAGCGACGGCCCACCAAACAAAAAAACTAACAAGTACCTGGGGAAGTTCTATGGAAGTCAATGTATAAGTATTTTTTGTTTTCTTTACATATATGTTTACAAATATTAGACGGCATACTTTCAAGTTATATTGATTTATAACAATATTGTTTACAGGAGTAATTTATTAGCTTTGTGGTTAATTGTGACGTGATGGAAAATTCTAATTATTTTATATAGTGTTCATGAATGGATAACGTTACCATCAAAACAATTTTTATAAGTTTAATTTTGCTGATCTGTGTTATCAAGAATAAAAAAAAAAAACAAGCGAGATACTTTTACCTACCAGGCCTTGAATTCAACACTACTTTTTGGACGGACATCATTTTAAATGTAGATCATTACCAGCGTTCCACATTTATTAAACTTCCGCCATTGTCCTCTGATTAAAATAGGAACACGTCTGATTTATACTCTCACAACTCCACGGGGAGGTCAACACAGACTGCCCACGCACTTCCTTATAGAGTATTAGCCGGAACCTCCCAATTGCGAAACCGTCGACGAGTTTCCTGTGGGATTTCTTAGTACGGCGCACCGCCGCCTGGCGGCAAAGTGGTTTCATACCGTGGCGCGAGCGTGAGGGGCTGTTCTGTTGAAGGTAAAGGACAGGCGGAGTAAGCGGCTTTATGAATGTGTGCGTACGTCGCGTAAAAATGCGTTTCCACACAGCGCTCTGTGCCTTCACGCTCAGCTTTAGTCCGACCGTGCACGCTCAGCAGTAATGAGTCACTGAGTTGTAATCCTTTTTTTCGTGTGCTGTCATGTTTGGAGTCCAGATGCACAACCACAATCACTTCTTTCTACTTTGGTTGCCACTGCAACAACATCGTAAAACGTTATGGTAATTATTGCAAATGAATAACTCTGCAGTCTGTATTGATGACTAAATTATTTTAGTGTGATAATGGCTATTTTAATTTACTTTGGTTGAATGAAGTAAGGTTAGTAAGGATGATTCACAACTAGTGTACTCTATACCCGTGACTGTCAAAAGTCAGTCCTAGAGGCCCCCCATGGCTGCGGGTTTTTGTTCCTACCAGTTTCCCAATCTGTGAGTCATTTTACCTTCAATTAATCTTTATTTTATTATCTGGTCCGTTTTTCTTTTCTTCTTCTTCTATTACTTTTGTGAGGGACTAAGCGGCACCCTTACTGGGATGGATTATTCTCCCTTACATAGCCAGGAGGCCATGGGGAAGGAAGAACAGCTGGGAAGTGGTGATATTCCCCTGCAGTGCCAGGACATGAACATAGGACAGTGGACAGGAAGGACAGTTTGATTGGGTTTGGGTACCTGGAATGTCAGGATGGTGTTTGACTGCCTGCTATGGGCAGAATGTTTCCCCCATGCACTGGGTGGCAGCGTCCCATCAGGTGAGCCCCAGTATGGATGCCAGCAGGGCAGCGTGGGAGTTGTGGTCCAAGGGCCTGCCCTGCCATGTTCTGTGAAGGATCGCCACAGGGAGATGTTAGATACTAACAGTACAAGGACTGTTGGGGTCCTGCCTGACCTGGAAGCACTTCCCGGGGGCAATAGGTTAAGCACTGGAAATACTCCCGAGTCTGGCGTTAAAAGCAAGCTCTCCACTCAACTCAAGGGAAGTTGGAGTCGGATGAGGAAAAGCTATAGAAAAAAGAAAAGAAAGAGTTGTGCTTTGTTGCTGAATTATGCTGAAGGCATTGTTTAAATTAAAAGCACTTTAATTAAACTGAGACTGTTGTGGTGCAATTGTGTCTGGGGGATTGGGATGCTGATAAGCCCCCTAGTGGCCATTCTTTGCATTCAGAAAAGCAAAGTAGTTTGGGCATTTAGAAATATTTCCATTTTTGCAATAGTCTTAAATGTTTAACTCTATTTTGTTGTTTTCTTATTTGCCTTTTTTTCCTATGCAGTTTGCTCCCTTAATTGTATCCTCATAATGACAGTTAAGGAAGGACAAGCAGAACAGACACTGAATTCTGAAAGGCTGCAGCTACTACAGCATGGATATTCAGTTACATCTTGGAAGTCCACAGTGGATAAGTTTGGTCATTTTCAAGGAAACGTTATTTCTTCACAAACATGGTATATTAAATATGCCAAGCGAAACTGTGTTCTAAATTTCAGCACTTTCTATACATTTAAAGAAATATTTGGCCCGCACTGGTTCTTTACATTATTGGTTAAGGGCCATGGAGTGGAAAAACCTACCAAATATGTCAATTTTTCAAACCAAGACAGTTGTTAACCCCACTAATAGAGGCAAAGGTTTAAACAGTTTAAAAAGTATTCAGACTAGGAGACCCTGAAATATCTGGGTCCCCAGGACTGAGTATAAAAACCACTGTTGGGAGTTTTGAATCTCCGCCTGGGCGGTACACATTGCTCCTGTGGCTCCAAAAGGTGCTTCTGTAAGTTTGATTATCAACTGTAAATTGAGTGTGTGTACTCAGTGTTGGAATCCCACCATGTTCAAGCTTTGTTGTCCCATTTGCACCTAGTGCATCCCAGAACTGGACAGTGGGGCAAGAAACAGATTGATAATGTGATAAGAAGTCCATGGCGAGGTACAATTTTAATAAATAATTGATAGTCCCAGAGCGTGGAGGCTCCAAGTGGTTGCAGGTCAATGTTTGAAGATGCTCATGCTGCTCTGAGGTTTATTGGGGTGCTAGGCTGATCACGCATTCACGTGCAAGTGCAAATAAGTCAGTCAAGTGTTTCAGTGACACCTCGGAGCAGGTGGAGGACAGCACCTGCATCCAATAGGCTGTATAAAGGGAGACTGCATGGCGAAATCAGGAGGAACAAGAACGATGCTGGAGATGGCAGGATTAAGAGATGCCAGTGTGTGGCAGATTAGAGGCAGGCAGCCGGTTAGAGACCCCTGAGGAGTAGCTTATGGCAGGCACTTAAATGGGCTGAAGAGGGTCACTCCAGCTGTCCTGAAGGTAGCTGAATTGACCTGTTGCTCAAGAGGGCTTTCATGTAAGTGACGGCAATGGGGGCCTGAGCCTGGATCTTAAATGTTGGCTGTGCCTTTTGGGAGGATGTCTCCTTTGGCTGCAGGATTTTATCTGGGATAAGCAGAAGAAACATCAGTTTTAAGAAGGATGCATCAGAGCTTGTGAGTTTTTATAAAACTGTTTTCTGCCATGTTTTCAACCTCGTTTTGTTAATTTATTTCTTGAATATTTTAACCGTCACCTTGCACATCATTTTATTGGATTATTTATTGACTATATGAAATGCCCTGCACTTTTGAACACAATAGTTTTGTTATTAAATAAAATCACTTAACAACTTTGCACCAACCCCTTGCTGACTCTGTGTGTCCTAATTTGCCCGGCTCATCCTTGGGTATGTTATCGGGGATTTCAGGTTTAAGAGGCTCCAGGAAGTAACCATGGAGCCGACCTGACCGTCACAGATGGATATGCAAAATAACGTACTGTTGCAGTCAGCTGACTGATCACAAACAGACTGGCTGGGCCTAGCTACCTGGAGGTCAATTCAGAAGGACCGCTATAATGCAACTCAATATTACTTTGGAAAAATTGGGTTAATAAGATTGGTGAACTTTGTTGAACCAAATAGTCTGTGAATTTTTGGGGATATTCCTGACCCCAGAAGTGGTTTCAGAGATTGATCCAGAAGTAGCCCCTGATTAGGGTATAGAGCCACCTCATCAGCACCAGTTAGCTTGTTTTTTTTTTGTTTTTGCAATCAAAAATCAGGAAGGTTGTACTGGAGAGATGAATATATATATTGTGAACGTTACCTGGGCACAGACAGGCAGACATGTTGTTTTCCACCACCACACGTTTATTTACAGCTATTTACAATGTTCACAAGTGCACACACAAACCCCCCCAAAGTCCTGGCCACACAATGCCTTCTTCTTCGGGCCGCCTCCTACTCTCTCTCGTTCCTGACCTTGTCCTTCTTCCACCCCACTCCAGCCCCGAATGAAGAGAGACGGCCCATTTTATTAGCACCCGGATTTGCTCTAGGTGGGTTCCAGCAATCTTCCACGGACACACCCCTGTGTGGCGGAAGTGCCGGCTATATCACCGGAAGCACTCCGGGTGTCCCTATTCCTCTTCCCCCCAGCACTTCCTGGTGTGGCCGAAGTGCTGAGGTCCAGGGCTCCAAAGGCATGGGGGCGCCCCCTGGCAGCGACCACGGGCCCCTACAGGGTGGAGCTTCAAAGCTCTGTACTCATGGCCCCCCAGCCATTTCTCCATACCTTATACTAGTAATGACAAAATTGTATTCAAGGGCTCACATATTTCTTCCCCTTCCGAATAAAGATAGATAGAAAAGAGGTTAGTCAAAGTTAACACGTGTTCAGGGTGACCTTCGGCATCCATGGTGGTTACTAAGGTAAAAGAAAAAATTTGAAATGATTGATGAATTAAAAACCATGTGAAAAACTGCTAATGAACGGAAAGTCTAGTTTGGATCATGTTGGGTGATTTTATACAAAAATGTTTGCTTGAGTTGAGTGTCTATAAAATTTGTTTTAGGATTTTTAACTGATGACACTGGACGACAAATTTGTTAAAACGTTTTGCTTTGTGAAAGATGTTTGGTGATTATGATAGACAATGTCAAAGTGAACACAAATATAATTTCAGATTGACTGTATCATGTAGTAATTTGGAGAAACGTGAAATGAACGTTTATTGAATTTAGCGTGTTTAATTGCTTAATGATGCTGACATATTGCATTTGTTCAACTGAGCCAAAAACGTTTTGTTGCTGATTTTCATTTGTACTTAGCATCTGATGCTTCATGTTTCAGTGTCCTACAAAAGTTGGCCAGCATTGATGGGTTCCACTTGCCCTAATCCTGCTTTTCCATCATTGCAATGTCCTGGTGAAACCTTTGTGTTTTCAACTGACAGCACCAAAATAAGCAGGTACGAAGACCAAGTGTAAATGCAGAAATTGAATCTTTGGCAACATGCTACATTTCATGGTTTTGTATGCTTAAGGCTTGTTCTCAACTAGCTGGATGTAGCTTGGTGCTCTGTGGATTGCCTGTGATTTCTTCCAGCAGCACTGGCATACCTTCAAACTACCTGTCTTTGATGATATGTTTAATTTGTGGACCAACAAAAGTGCCTTTATTAATATCAGTTCAATTTTCTATGAAAACACATCTCAAGTATCAGGACTTGGTCTTTCCAAGGTGCATTTCTAGTTGCAGTGCCAGGTCAGTGGAGATGTTCCAGTTGTAGTTGTTGAACTTTATATGTACACTTTGTAACCATCATGGAGTCCCAAACCACAGACACAGTTTATCCCAACACATTTCTGGGATAAAATAAAAGATATTTAGTCATCCAAGACACCGCACAATAATTACCCTTTTAAAGATCATACACAATAACAATGAATCAAACCAATTCTTCCTCCTTCCGTGCTCTGATTGAGTGTTACCCGCTGTCTCCCAACTCTGACTCAACTGACGTGAGGCGGTGGGCTTCTTTTCAAGCTGGATCCAGTAATGCATCTGTTGCCACTCTGTGTCTTCCTGGAAGGACTTCAGCTCCATATAGAAAGTAGGGAAGTCCTCTGTCGACAGCACCCTCCATCGGCACTCAGCGACGCCAACCAGGTTGCACTTTCGGCCTCCAACTCCCAAGCATCACTGCAGGCATCCAAACTGGACTGCCACATGAGGACCACTGCCCCACTCTGGTACAAACAACATATTAGTCTGTCTGGGCACAAAGTTATTTCCTCGTCCAGCCGGTCAACCAATCTGTCCTCCTATTTGGGTAAGATACTGTCCCCCTTCCCAGTTGGGATGCCTTTTCTCCTCCTACAACTTACAATAAGAGAAGAAATCACAAATATAGGCAAATTGCAATAAAATGCTATGTGACAGGAAAATTTAAAGTTGTTTTTGTGATCAGCAGGCCAAAAATCCAGGCAACGTCTTTGTTGTCCAGTGTTATCAGCAGTTTCACCATCAACAGATACATAAGGATTTTGATAGTAGGCTAGAAATCAATTCCAATTTCATCATCTGCTTCCAAAAATCAAAAAGAAGCTGAAGGGAAGGAAGATCTGATGACATTCTGACCTTCCAGCAGAATAATGTGAAGGCATTGCTAAGTCACTTTACAGTAACATTCCTTCACAAAGTGGCAGGAACAGTGGGACAAATATATATCATCTGTGCGAGGGGACTTTAAGTATGATGGGCCATTACATGTTATATTTTAAATAAATACTCTGTCTTAGAACTTAGTGATAACTTCTTGAATGTGTGTATACACATCATAATACTCATCCTGACTTGATAGCATCACACATTAGCATCCTGCAGATTCTAGTAACTGAATATAAAAAAATTTGGACATGAGCATCAGTAGGCTTTGCACCATAGGAACCAAGTTACCTGTACTATTCTATAACATTTCAGTAATTATTCACCGCTCTGATGCTGATATTTCTGATCATAAAATAGGTCATTATGATAGCAACTGACGAGAAGAATTCACAATTGTAGAATTACTCTATTTGTGGGTTCCTCTAGAGTGCCTCTTTCTCTTGTATGATTTGGCTCAAAAACTAATCAGCACAGCGACATCTCAGAACAGGTTTAAATTTCGAGTTTGGTATTTTTCCATCTTGCTGTTTTAGCTCTTGACCGTCCACAAGAAACTGAACACACAAACACAGACACACACCCATCATCAAGATATCAGTGTTTTCGGTATCAGGGAACTGTAAAACATCAAGATCCATTGAAAACCAGAGATGACAATTTTTGATGAATCCAAAGCTTTTACTCCTCTCCCATGAAGAACAGATTATGGTGGGGAAGGGCGCAAAGCAAAAATCCCCTTTAAATTCATTCTGAAGAGGCTCAGTTCTTTTAATGTATGATATGAGTCGGGGCCAGTGTACTCTTGTATGCTGTGGTCTTCTGGGGGAGTAACACCGGCTCAGAGGATGAGTGATACCTGAATAAAATGATAAAGACAGCTACAAGTAGCTGCAATATAGAACTAAATCCTACACTTACTAACAGGGAGAAAAGGTGATGAGAGCAAAATTAGAGGAAATAATGGCTAATACTTCTCATGCTCTCCACAATACATTGACCTGGTATAGCTTTAGCCTCCAACTTATTCCACTGTAATCTGACAAATTATTGTCTGATGCCTTCAGAATGTTTAGTGCCTCCTTCCACAGCACTTGTCTTCACCTAGTCAATTATAATGCACACACTGTCACAAAGACCATATTTCTTTAGGAACACTACACATCAGACATTGGGTATACCGTTCATACTGCCACACTTTGTGTTCACATTACGTTTTGTGTTGCAAATTCCCCTCCAAGATCAGTAAAAATGTATTTTCATATTGAACCTGGTGAGTAGTTTTTATGACTGGTGTATCTTGAAGTATTCCAGCTCCTCTTTAGCTTCACCTTTAAATCCACTCGCTGAATTTGATACTGTCTGATCTTGTGGTAACTAAACATGCATGGTGTAACTTGTAATTCCTCGTGTCTGTCAGTCTCTTTGTCAGTATGATCATTTTAATTTTCTGTTGCATGTTTCACAGTCAACAATGTTTCACCCTTTTTCCTAATGTAACATTAATGTACAGCACAACAACAAACTGTCAATGCTCCAGAGATATAGTTCTGATTTGTAGTGCAGGCATCTTCTGTATGAAACTGGTATGCTCTCTCTGTATTAGGTGGTGGGAGCAATGGGAGCATTCTCAAGCCTTCCCCAGCCCAATAATAAGCCGACAAGGATGTCTTATTAACTAAACTAATAACACCCTAAATAGTGTGAGATATACAAGCAGTAACAAATACCCTAGCCTGCCACTGATTCTTACTTTTCTTACTTAACAGTACTTACAGCTGCTCACTGTCTCATGTCACAGTACTAATAAAAAGTATTCACTCCTTGGAAGTTTTCATTATATTACAGCATTGAACCACAATAGCTTTAATTTTGGCTTTTTGACTCTGATCAACTAAAAGAAACTCTTTAATGTCAAAGTAAAATTAATATTCCTAAAGCACACTGGCATCACTTCCAAAGCATAAAGTAATTCTGGCTTCAGCCAGTTTATGTGATGGACTGGTGGAATAGACAACACTACAACCTGAAAAGTGTCTGCTATTACGGCATTCTCTTTTAGTACACAGCAGGGTGGAGGGAGGCCAAACAGGAAATCTCTGGTTTCAGTGTTGAATACATCGGGGTAAGTTGCTTTTACTTTCTCTCAGCGTAATTTTGATTTGCTTTTCAGGATGATGTTTGGCTGTCTCAGAATTTCCAATGCTTGTTTTGTGATGCCTCCTGCATCGTCTGTGTCCCTGCGGCTCTGCTTAGCAATACCACTTAAACATGCATAGCATTTGACCTACTTGGGAGTTTTCCTGCCACACTTAGCATTAGGAATGTGCACTCTGGGTTTTCCCCAGTAAAGAACAAATCTTCTTCTTTATATAGGCTTCAGGCCGGTAACTCAATACACTTCTCTGTATTCAAGATTGTCCGTTACTTTAAACAAGAGGGTAACTGCCCCAAGCTTGCTGTGCTTAAATGATATTTTAATACGCAAATGTGCCTAATGCATAACTTAAAGGCTGATTTGTCCTTAAAATGAGAATGCAAATTCTGACACCTTGCTTGAGAAAGTAACAATGGAGATCTGATCAGGAAGGGAGAATCTTGGTATTTAATCAGAATGAACAAGAACTGGCAAGACCAGGGAAAAATGGTCCGCTGTGATGTCAGGGTCCCTGCTTGCTTTAACTCTTGGCCATTCCTCTTTTCTGTTTGTATGTAAGATCCTTCAGATCATCTGCTAGAATATTACAAACTCCACCTCCACTACTAACCAAGAAATGTAGCCAGGTTTCCCAGCCAGGGTTGGTTCTCAGATTGCATGTTATTCTAATGGGATTCAGTTCTTCACACTGCTGAACTGGATAAACAGGTTAATGTCACGATCACGACTTTATAGTATGCACTAAGAATTATGAACACTTTGAAATCACTACAGTTTTTTTTCTCTGGCGCCTCCTGACTCACGGTATGAGAAAACCCCCACATATGACATAACGTTCGACTTTGTCATGATGTCTAGTTATGCAGGACGCCAATCTTTTTGGGGTTCCGGCCATATTTATGGCCCTCTAGATCCAAATAATACCCATTTGTAGGCCATGTCAAATGATACCCTCATTAGTTCGGTAAAAATGATCAGAAAGGCTTGAAGTATTGCATTCCACATTGTGAACAATAGGGGGCGCTCTCGCTCCCTTGAACCCCTGTCCATGACTCCAGACACCAGGTAAAAGTCCAAATGTTGACTTTATTTTCTTGCCACAGTGCACAAAGCACACTCTCCACCACAATACTCATTAATAAACAATAAACCACAATAATACAATCCTCCAGCTCCCAGACGCGTTGCCACCCTTCCACCCAGCTCAGCTCATTGTCTGTGAGTTTCCATAGTCCTTTTATAATCCCTGACCCGGAAGTGTTCTCAATCCCCAGTCCATGTGATCCTCAATCACTTCCGGTCAGGTAAAGTTCTTTTCTTCAACCCGGAAGTCCGTCACTCTTCCTGTGACGAACCTCCGGGTCACAGGGCACGAAGAAGCCCTCGGTCCTCCCTGCAGCTCCCTCCTGTGGCCCCCACGGCATCCAGCAGGGCTTTGCATAAAAACTCCAATGTCCATGATGCCCTGCTGGTCTTCTGGGGACCTTCACGCTGCAAGGAGGGCTCCACCTGGCGGCTTGGGGGTATTGGCCGGGATAAATGGCCGGCCATCCATTACAACATCAAACAAAAATGGGTTATGAAGTGTCAAAGTTACTCCTTTTCACAAAACTTTTAAAAAATTGGGATCAGTCGTATCGGCATGTGGAGTGTCATTTTATGCTATTTCAAGGGTGCTGATCATGAATATAATATTTTTGATATTTGATTCTTTACAAGTGGTTCTAGACCTCCAAGAATTATTCTCAGAGAAGGTTACAAATGACAATGTAGTTGCATTTATCCAAAATTACCAGAGATCTGCAGCTTTTAGTTTGCTTCACATGATGATTCAGGCAATAGTGTGACAAATGTTGAAATAATTTCACAGACCAAATATCTTCTTTTTAAAGGTTTTAGTAAAATTCAAAGCAAAACAGTTCACACAAAAAATAGGGAAAAAACGTTCTTGTTCAAGGAAAATTCTCTTTAAGGCTTGTATCTTGTTTCACTTCTTTAAGTTTGGTCATACAGTCATATTTGAGATCTCCTATTTACAAACATATCTAACAGTCCATGCTAGAAGTAAGGCTATATCCTCACTGTCTTAATTAAACACTCTTTTTTTCAGATATAGCTAAGAAAGTTTATCTCATGTTAACTTACAGGGGGTAAAATGCTACACCACATTCTAAATAGCAATGAGAAACTGACATTCTATAGAAATTAAGCCAACAGTTAAATAAATTTTACATCAAAAGTTAACTTTCTAAGATTGGCTCTTACAGAGAAATTTCAATCAGAAGTTCATGGAATATTGTTTTAGACTGTTTCAAAGTCAGTGATTACGAATGTGACATTATTTTTGATTCTTTCCTTGGGACCTAGCCATCTATGAACCTCTATCAGATGGTGAAAAATGACAAATATCTGTTACAATTAGAATAGACTTTAAACATTTAAACTGATGTGCACATTTTTAGTATTTCAAATATTGGACACTACTATTCTTATTTATTATGTTGTTCCACCTCATCACAATTTTTATGAACACCCTGAATTACAGAGGCTTATGCTAATTCAGAATTTTTAAACATTTTTTTTTAGCTTTTCCTTAACCTTCAAAAATATCGTCTCTGTCACTTTCAGATTTACAGATTCAGGAATTTAATGGTCTGGTTGATGTTCATATTTAGAATGTTTTTATTATAGATGCTATAATTTTTTGCTGTTCTGCGGGGTTTCCAGTCTGTTTCTTGGCAGGATGACCAGGAGTGTGCAATGTGTAATGTCTTTACTGCAACCATATACATTTCAGCATCATAGACTTCCTGACTATCCAAGTTTGTGGATAAATCAAAACTAAATAAAACCCTTACAGTCCTCTCTGGTTGAAAATTCTTTTCTGCTCTCCGACTTTGATTTTTGTATTTCGTTTTGACTTTGACTGCGTGAAATATTCTGTTTTTTCACTCTTTTGCTGTGTTTCTCAATCTTAAATTTGGTCTCATGTTCTGGCCTTTGTTTATTTAATTCATGCACACCTGGTTATTACCTTAAATAGGTATTACAAATTTGATTTATCTTCCAATTCCATCTTACTCTAAACTACTGCCGCCCTGCACAAGTAGTGCAGTTAGAAAGTGAATGGATGGATAAACAGATGAATAATTTAGATATTATGACTTCCAGGGAAAACCAACATCTAGAATGCTTTCCTATATTTTAAAAGCTAGACATGTTTTCTACTATATAATAAAACTGTACTCTGTGTGTGTGTGTGTGTGTGTGTGTGTCTGTCTGTCTGTGCGTGTGTATTCGTTCCTTCCAAGCAATCTTATTGGTGGTCCCTCTGAGCAGTTGAATTGGTTAGTTTGGCTGAAATTTCAACAAGAACAAAGTGAATAACTTACCAAGTGACACTGAATCACCACATATTAGCAAGTCACATCTTTAGTTGCCTTCAGACACAGCAGGTAATGAAGGCCCATTATACATACTTGGTGGTAGTCAAAAAGAGGAAACTGGACAAGCAAGACGCCTCAAAATGACAGAATCGTATATGGCAAAAATGGGTAGAGGTTTCCAAAATACTCCAGAAGAGTAGACCAGGACCTTCACTGGACAACCCATTTGATCAGCACTCAGTTCAGTTTACTCCCAATTGCAACAGTAGGCTTTAGTCTAGCTTGGCCCCAAAACCACCATAGGGACACTATTTATACAGTTTGAAATATGCTTACAAAATACCTCACAATAGGGAGAAACTGAGCAAAATTCTGGCTTGCAACCAGAAGGTAAGAATGCTTTGTGAAAAATATTTGTTTAAACAAATAGAAATGACAAAAGGTGCTCAGAAGAGAAGTCGTGAAGATCTAGATTACATAACCTTAGACTTGCTCTGTCAGCAACTGCTCCAAGAATATCTTTCAGCTGAAAAGCCTGAAATATTTTACTTTAATAATACATGGGGTCGTGGTGTTGCCCCAATTCTTTGTCTTTTGTCTTGTCATCTTTTACATGAAATAGCGCTATTACGGGCTATTATTATTGTTATTCAAATTTAAAATTAGCATGTTAAGAGCAGTACCTTTATTACAGTAGAAGTATAAATTCAAATTACTGAACAAAACAGGATGGGGGTAAATTTACTTTCAAAAAGTTTCCATGGGGTAAACTGTGTGAGAAAAGGTTGGTAATCCCTGTGCTATAGTTTTGTGTTGTCACTTTAGTTTTGAAGATAACCATATGCTTCCGTGGCAATAAAATTGCTGTTGTAGGGATCATTGAAACATATTGTAGTATAAGCACTGGGAGCCATAATGGATGGATTCTCTGCTCCTTACATGGCTTTTGAGGTGGCTCACTATCCTTAAAAGGACTGCTCGCCTTTTACCGCACTAGCTGGAAAAAACATGATTTTGCATGCTTTCCATTTATATAGGTGCCCCTGCCACTGATGATGTAATGCCAGCTCGTACTTGGATGACTCATCCCTGGCTGATGTAACTTGCTAGTGCCATTCAATAGCCCTCCCACTGAAGTCGCTGTCCCCATCAAACACTTCCAACTCATTCCTCCAAAGTTCAATCAAAAAGACAATTTCCCCTTGGGGATTAACACAGTGTACCAAAAAATACCAAATACTGAATTGGATTAAACATCCTTTATAATGCTATGTTATATAAAATAAGCATTTGTGGAAGAATCTGCAATAGAAGCAAGCAGGAACAAGCCTTAATGTAATTGCATATTCAGAGAAAATCACTTAACTAACTTAAATATTCATTAACAGCAAACACAGTTTCTAATTAGGGAAGTGGCCAGAACAAAACTTGAACCTGCTGTGGCTATTCAGGAACTGTATTAGAGAGTACAAATGTTGACAAAATGTCCCTGGGAGGGAGGTCGAGTGGTCATATTCTGGAGGTGAAATGAGAAATCATAAGTCAGGATGCATTTAGAAAGTCTTGACTGGTGAAAGATCCAAAGCAAAGGGAGAGTGTGCCAGTTGTCCACTTAGTTATGAATCCCGTAGCTGTTTGGCAAGGGGGCTCTCACTGGACTTCCAGCTGTTAATATTTAGTGTACATTCATGTTTTACTTCCCTTTTAAGCACCCTCAATGTGTTTATTACTGAAAAGAAATGCTTTCAGATCACTTAAAGACCTGTGTGTCTCTGAGTCATCAAGTGGTGAGGACATGCCCTGCTCTACAATAATGCGCATATAACTCATTGGATTTCTGTATGTGTTTATGTTTACAAAATGAAAATGAACCCTATTTAAAATTAATTTTTTAAGTCTTTCCAAACATGTTGACAAGCATTACCGTCAAAACAGTTTTACTCTGATTAATTAGTTAAGAATAAAAAAGGAGACTTGCATAAAGCCTATAAATTAATGTATATGTGTCAACCTAAAAGCTTAGCTTATATGCAAAGCTCTACAGTAGTGCCACCAACTCAGGTCTGCACTTGTCGGTAATTACAGCACAGCATAAGCACAAAACAAGGCCTCTCCTGTGAAAGACTCAACAAGTACCATATGCTGATTTGGAGCAAAATAAAAAATCAACAATTTGTTAATTGAAGAACCTTGCATCAGACAAAATAGAGCATCTGCTAAAGGTATACAGAAGAGTGGTGTATTTCTTGCTTGTGTGTAAGAATTTAAAATTACTAGTATCTGTGAAATGTCCACCGTGCACTAATCTTGTGTTTTCCAAAAATCTGTCCATTTGCTAATGCGCATTTGGATATTTATGGTGGAGCCAGATAGATACCATCATGTGAAAAAGTAACAACACCCCATTACCTTTTAGGCACTTCTTTTCTGCTCTTTGGAGTACCTTTTGTTATTTCTATTTGTTTAAATAATACTTTTCATTAACAATGTATTCTTGTCGTCTTGTTGTAAGCGAGAGTTTTGCTCAGTTTCTCCCCATTGTGAGGTATTTTTGGAAACATTAAATATATTTCAAACTATATAACTAGGGTTCCTATTTTTTGGAACCTAGCTAGACCAAAGTCTACTGTTGTAGTTGGGAGAAACTGGACTGGGTGAGCCTCAATCAGGCTGTCCAGTGAAGGTCCTAATCGGCTTCACTGGAGTTTTTAGGAAGCCTCTACCCATTTTTGCCATGTTTGACTCTATCATTTTGAAGGGCCCTGCAGTTTCCTCTTTTTAACTACCACCAATGGTAGGTAAGCCCCCATTACCTGCTCTGAAAAACATCATTTACATTCTTGTAAATACTTCCCATGTTTGAAGGCAACAAGGGTTGTGACTTGTTAGTCAATGTCGCTCATTAAGTTATTCACTTTGTTCTTGTTGAAATGGTTCATATTAAACTCCTTTTTCACAATCAGGAATTGAACTTTGTACCCCTAAAGTATTGTGTCATCATTCTTACCACTGAGCAACCAAAGACAAAGTGACCAATCAGACTGCTTGGATGCTTGGAGGGACCACAAATCATATTGTTTGGAAGGACCAGACACACACACACACACACACACACACACACTGAGTCATGTTTTATTATATAGTAGAAAAACATGTATAGCCTTTAAAATACATGAAAGCTTCCTAGATACTGGTTTGACGAGTGCTCTCTAGTAGTCATAATATCTAAATTATTCATCTGTCTATCCATCCATTCACTTTCTAACTGCACTGACTGTGCAGGGCGGCAGCAGTTTAAAGTAAGATGGAATCAGAAGATGGATCAAATGTTTAATGCCTAGTTAAGGTCATAAACATTAGTGCAGGAATTAAATAAACAATGACCAGGACATGAGACAAAATTTAAGATATGTAGTGTGGCCAAGGACAGGTATGGCAGGTTGTAGCACAAAGGAAAAGTTGGAACACCAACTGAGTCCTCCTATTTAATAACTACAGTCCAAAACAAAAATCATACCTCTTGGCGTAAATAGCCTCTCAGGCTAAATAATAAACTAACAGGCTCTTGGCCATTGAAATAAGAGTTGTTCACTGGAGCTCTGTCAAGTGGGTCACTCTTAATGGAAATGATGCCTCCTTCCGAGCAGTCTGGATTCTTGTAATGCACAAACCAGAAGGGACAGGGCTAAGTGTCCTCACTGGGCAGTTTCTTGGCGCTGTGTAAGAGAAAGAGAAGTGAAAATTAACAACACTGCCCCCTCTTGCCCTGGCAGGTTATCACCTACCTCAACTGAGCGCATGAGCAGATCCTCTGACGTGCATGTGTAACACTGGACAGATTAAGATCTGATCTTCACTTAAAAAGTATCTATAGATTGTCAACAGCACCCGGGCACAGACAGGCAGACATCTTGTTTTGCACAACCACCACACGTTTATTTACAATATATACAATTGTTCTGGTCACAAAGACCCCAGTCCTTTGGTCACACAGACCCACACAAGTGCACAAACCCCTTCCCAAAGTCCTGGCCTCACGATGCCTTGCTTCGGGCCGCCTTCATCCTCTCTGTTCCTGCCTTGTCCTACTTCCACCCGACTCCAGCCTCGAATGTATGAAGGACGGCCCCTTTTAAAGAGTGCCCGGATGAGCAGCAGGTGTTCCCGGCATTCCTCCGTTGGCCACGCCCCAGCGTGGCGGAAGTGCTAGCTGTCCTCCTGACAGCCCTCCGGGTAACACCCAAGGTCTTCCCCCCAGCACTTCCTGGTGTGGCGGAAGTGCTGGGGCAACAAGTCTCCAAGACATCGGGGCGCCTCCTGGCGGTGACCACGGGCCCCTACAGGGAAGGGCTTCCATGCCCTTGACCCGTGGCCCCCAAAGCAACCCGGAAGGCGAACCCCACGTGATCCAGGCTGGGCTCTGACCCTCTTCCGGTCCCTCCTGGCGTCCCGGCCGGGTCATGGCCCCTGGCATCCCTGACAAGATAAAGGGAGATATTATTTAATGAACATCATTGCACATTTACATTTTTGGTCCATTGCATTATTTAAATAAATATTAATGTAAACTTTGCATATGGAAAATCTAAGTTCACCCCTCCATCCATCACTACCTCAGGTACAAATGATCACGACATCATTAGAGGGGATCTTGTCTGAATCTTCTTATTGAAGCCTCAGACACTTTTGTGTCTTGCTCTTTGTTTTTGAGGTGTGTGTTATCTCCACGTCAAGACTGAAAGAGCTCTCTGAGGCCTTCATAAAAAGGGTCTGCGATGGCTATGAGTCTGGGAAGAGATTTAAAAAGATCTCTAAACAACGTGAATTTAACCATTCCACTATGCAGAAGATCATCTACTAGAGGAGAACATTTCAAACAACTGTTAGTTTGTCCCAGCAAGTTTAATCTTAAAGTAGAATGCAAATATGTTGTAAGAAATCTCTAAGAACACCAAAATTTCATCATGGAATCCTTGATGATGTCAGATTGCATGCCTCTGCCATTAGAAAGAGGCTACACACATTAGATCTACACGAGAGGAGTGCCAGGAGTAAAGAACATCAAGGCAAACCTAAAGTTTACCCATAAACATCTAGGCAAAGATGATGACTTAGAGAGAAATGTTCTCTAGACAGACATAGCAAAGATAGAGTTACTTGACTATAGTACCTGGAGATATGTTTGTGGAAAACCAAAGATAGCATTTGACCAGAAGAACCTGATACCAAGCAGGCATTATAGTAGAAGTGTTATGATTTTAGGTCAGCTTTGCTGTAACCAAGCCTGGGCAATTCACCCTCTCAGAATCCACTATAAATTCTCCATTCACCAGAGGGAGCTTAAAGAAAATGTGAGAACACCTGTCAGAACATTGAAGCTCAAGTGACAGTGGGCCTTGCAACATAACAATGACCCGAAATATACCAATAAATCCACCAAGGAATGGCTGAAAAGAAGTAAATGGAGGCTTCTGGAATGGCCAAGTCAAGGCCTTGGATTTGAATCTGATCGAGATACTGTGAAACGTGACACCCCTCAAACATCACACAGCTGGAAGATTTCTGCATGGAGGACTGGGAGAAACTCTCACTTTGATATTATCACCTGGTAGACATTTACAGGAAATGCTGACTTGAAGGACAATACCAGCTATTAGAGCTAGGGGGTGGACTTATTTTTTCCACAGACATGGCATATCTTTTCATGTTTTGTTGAATAAATTATTGCAAAGTCAGATTTTCACTGTTTATGCTAAATTGCACTACCATTATATAATGGTGCAGTTAAATTGAAGATCAAACCGTGAAATGTCCACAAATGTTTAAAAAAAATAAAAACACCTCATGGAGTGTACTTACCGTGTGACATGACTATAATTACTACCAGACCACTATCAAGTTCCAGATTTGCAGTTTTAGTACTAGCTTTACCACTGACTCTGTGGTTTTTCCATTTTTTAAATTTCAAATACCCAATAGGTGAATTTTAGTTAATTGGTGACACAAAATGTAGTCCCATGGTAGGCTGTCCATTGTGGTCCTTGTATTTAGTTCTGTTAGGGTAGGCTCCATGATCCCCGTAATCAAGTTAGTAGTTAATTGATGATTTTTAAATTGACTCAAACCACAGTTCCTGGCCCTTGGAAGGACTGTTTTGTGATGGTGACCCAGACTACAACAGTACTTGAACTCCTCAAATAATTGTCTTCTCATTATTTTCCAGTTCATCCTTTTATGCTCCTCCACCATTCTATGGCTCCTACCCCTGTAGATTCTCACCTGAACATTCCCACACAGGTCAGAACCATTACATTAATTTTTGCAAGATTGACACATTTTTGATGACGACTTAAAATGTGTAATTATGTCTTTATGTATGTTTCTGTAGGTGTTTCATAGAAGCCTTACTGATGGGCTCCATAACATCCTGGCATGGGACCTCCACAGTTTAGGATCCCAAAACAGAGGCTGATGAAGTAGGCTCAGAGAATTACTGACACACGGCTCCCTTTTACTCCAGACATTCTTGGAACAATTTTGACAAGAACAGGCGATTCAGCCCAACAAAGGTCACCAATCCTATTTGCCTAATCTTGCCCAAAAACATTGAGTCACATTTTAGCAGTCCTTAAAAACCACCTCCTACCACATTGAGTGGGGGTGTGGTTGAGTGAGGAAACACAAGTCTGATCAATAAATGTTGGGGTGCCAACCTGGTCGTCCCCATTTACTTCAAACTGAAAATCCAACAAAAAGCACAAGTGCTCAAATGGCGTGCAGGCAGTGAAAATAAACAGAAAATAAAAGGAAGCCCAATTGTGCAGGAGCTCCGTCTTACAATGTGCTCTGCTCACAGAGTGGCACCTCCTTCCATTGACCCTGTGATTTATAGGTGGAAGTCCAGAAGGGGCAGAGTCAGGTGCCCTCACTGGGAGTCTTTTCAGCACAGAATTCCCTAAATGCTTTCAAAAGTTGTGGGTTACTCTCCAAACCCCAATAAGAAACCAATGGGCCCAGAAAAATCTTTATAAAATAAAAGATTTTAACAAAAGGCCTGATAACCTAAGACGCTCCTAAGAGCCCAGAAAGAATTGCTTCAGAAGGCAAGGAAATTCCCAGCAAACACAGTCCCAATACAGAATCCTACATCAGAAGCAGAGTACAGGTTCAAAAATCCAGGAAATCATGAAAATCAATATGGCACAGCAAAACACAAATAACAATCTACTCCCTAGTGTGTTCAAAATGAACCTCCAGGAACTATGAAAGGCTGCCCAATATATAGGGTGGATGCCAGTTCCTGGTGGTGATTGGCAGGTGGGACCAACCACAAAACACAAAAAATAATGCACATAATTAAGAAAAGAAGCATTAATACAAATAAATACGACAAAATTAGAAAAGAAGCACAACTTTGAACCCTAGCCAAGGAGAGAGATGCTGGCTTCAAACATGACACTGTGGAGGGAATAGGAGGACATGATGAGCACCAGCACCCCCTTTCAGCACAGGGTGGTATCACATACTTTGAAGAGTCCAGAGGGTCATCCACAGATGCACATGTATGACATGAGACACATACAACACTCACAGTAATAGAAAAGCATGTTACTAAAGACCTCAGCAATCCTGCACTGTCAGTTTTCAGCAAGGGTCTGTTCTGAAACTGATTCACAGATCCAAGGACTGTGTTTACATCAGATCATAAGGCTGCTCAACATCCACTTATACTGCTGACTGCATGAGTGTTTCATATACAGTATATGTCCTCCAGTGTTTTTATTGTATACTGTAAAGTTGTAACAATCACTTTTTTGGGCTGTTGTTGGTATTATGCTACTATTACTAGGATATGGCAAACAAATAAATCAGAATTTAATTGTGCTATGTACATAAGACCACAAATTTGAATCTGAACAATCCAGCTGTTGTATAACAAACCCTGGACAGTGTGCCACATTTCCTAATATAAAGCTACATTTTCTGGATCTGCTTTTCCAATTTAGGGTTAGAGAATGGCAGTGGAAAGTTTGGTAGGATCATTTGCAGGTCATGTTTACAGAGCCAGTTTAGAGATTCTAGCTTGCATGTTGCAAGTGCCAGACTGGATAGACTGGCATCCCGACTGGGGTTGAGGAAGATAATCTACCTGGCCTTAATGGATGGTGCAGAAGAATGGAGGTGCCACCCAGCCGAGATGGCCCTTGGTTTCTGTCCCAGTTGGCATGACTAGATAATGGATGGTCCTGGGACAAATAGATGTTTTGAACAATTCATCCCCCAGTACGAAAGGTGGCAGTACTCCCTTGGCTGGACCCCAGTCCAGGCACCCACAGGGATGCCCGGAAGTTGTAACTCGGAAGGGTGACCCTTTTAGGGTCCTTGGGTGCCACACGGGGGAACACTATAACAGACCTCCCTATTTTGGGGAACTTCCATATGACCTGGAAGTGTTTCCAGCAAGGAATGCTGTGATACCAGAAGTACTCCCGGGTCTGCCATAAAAGGAGGTATCTCGCCTCACTCAGGGAATCAGGAGGATGAGGATGATGCTCACTGAGGAAGAGTGGAAGGAGGAGAGAGAAGCATTCTGGGGATTTCATACTGTCTTGAGCTGACTTTAAAAGCCTGTAACAGGTACTGTTATGAAATAAAACATCTTTATTTGAAGTTGAACTGTGTTGTGGCAGTTGTGTCTGGTGTTTGGGGCTTGGTGGCACCCCTTGTGGTCACAATGATTTTCGGCCATAGCACAGACTTTGGAGTGATGCAGACTTTGCACAGTTGCCCCCCCAGATGGCAGATCAGTTAGTGCCCACATTTTAGTCATCACCCGTTTCATTGCTCACTAAATTATCAAAACATTTGTTTTATGCACATATGTGACTCCCTTGATTTTTTGAGTGCTATGAATTGCACATCTTGGGGACCTACCATTTTCTTGGCCTGCTGGTCAAGTGGTGACAGTACAGAAGAAAATGACAATCTGCATCAATGTGTAATCTGAATAAGTGTGACAACACTGCGCTGTAAAGTGTAAAGTTACTTAGTTTAACCTTAACAGCTGTTAATCATTCATGCTTTTTATAAACCACACAAAGGCCAGTGAGCAGCTGCAGAAAACAGTCATTTCGTTTTGGGGGTCACTGTAGCTTTACAACGTTATAGGTGAACAGTATACGATGAACTGTGAGATAATTATTACAGAAAAGAAATGGGAAAAATATCTGAATTAATATGTAAATGATAATCAGGATAGTTAGTTTAGTTACATCCATTAGTCCATTCTCCAATCCAAGGGTCCTCAGTCACGGTCCTGGAGGGCCACAGTGGCTACAAGGTTTCATTCCAGCCGGTTTCCTAATTAAAACTCCATCCGTGCTGATAATTAAAATTGGTATTTAACTGTATCCCTTGTTAGCACTTTCATTCATTAAAGACAAATTTTAATTACATTGTAGAATCAGGTTACTAACCTGTCTGACCCAGCAGAGAGTCACAAGGAGCCAAAGTCAACAGTGGATTCAGAAAGTATTCAGACTCACTTTACTTTTTTCACATTTTGTTATGTAGCAGCCTGGTGCTAAATTCATTTCACTTAAAA
Source organism: Polypterus senegalus (assembly GCF_016835505.1). NCBI lineage: Eukaryota > Metazoa > Chordata > Cladistia > Polypteriformes > Polypteridae > Polypterus > Polypterus senegalus. Next base: position 17,211,905 of record NC_053171.1, read on the forward strand.
AATATCCCAGAATGACATTTGAAACTTGGCTCCCATTCTTTTTCTCACCATCAAATTGTTTCTGGGTGGCACAATGGCAGTGCTGCTGCCTTGCAGTACAGACACTAGGGTTTGCGTCCCGGGTCCTCTCTGTGTGAAATTTGGATGTTCACCCTGTGTCTGTGCTCCGGTTTCCTCCCACAATCCAAAGAAATGCAAGTTAGGTCGATTGGCGATACTAAAAGTGGCCCGTGAGTGTGTGGTTGAGGTGTTTGTTTCTGTTCCTGCCTTACGCCCTATGCTAGCTGGGTGGGTTTGAAAATGACTGACTGACCAAATTGTTTCTACACCTTGTTTGGAGCTCATCTGTGGTCACTTCAGTTGACTGGACATGATTAGGAAAGGCACACACCTGTCTGTAACAACAACAACAACAACAACATTTATTTCTATAGCACATTTTCATACAAACAGTAGCTCAAAGTGCTTTACATAATAAAGAATAGAAAAATAAAAGACACAATAAGAAAATAAAATAAGTCAACATTAATTAACATAGAATAAGAGTAAGGTCCAATGACCAGGGTGGACAGAAAAAAACAAAAAAAAAACTCCAGACGGCTGGAGAAAAAACTAAAATCTATAGGGATTCCAGACCATTAGACTGCCCAGTCCCCTGGTCCTACAGTTGAGCAAACACCAAGCTATGAGTTCAACATAATTGTCTGCAGACCTTAGAGTGTGTTGAAGCACAGATGTGGGGAAGGCTGCAAAAAAATTCTATCGGATTAAAGTTTCCAAGAGAACAGTAGAAGAAGTCTGGAAAAACCGTAACTCTTCCATGAGCTGGTATCTCTGGGTGCTGATTAAGTGCTTTTCCAGAACAAACCCAGACATGCTCCTCAGGAGATCATGGCAATGTGTACTGAATCATCTGTGCTATCTGTCTCAAGAATTGAGTGGGATTTATTAGCTCATACATCCTGGGATATCCTGGATGGTAGAATCCCAGGTTGGTAGAAATCATTGCATGTAACAGTCTCAGTTAAGGTACAAGGATCTTGAAAGCTGTCTAACAGGACTGCAATCTCAAGTGTTAACAGTTTGTATTTTCAAAAGGAATATAGGTATCAGTAGTCAAATGACAACTTCCTTCTGTTACTATAGTTGTTCAAAAAACATTTTATGTAGTGTTCTCAAATGATAAAAAATCGGGAGTGGTCTCCCCTCGACTTTCTCGTATACTCAGATATGGGGATGGATATTTGAGGAGTAAACTGCAAGACAATGGTTATATTTTTACATTATGTACATTAAAGAATCATCAACAACAAATCAAATTAATAATATATTGAACAGTTATTATAATGGTAAAATTGAATAATCAGACTCTGCAGCTGCATGAATAAAAGTACCACTTCCAGTTAGCGGAAATAGTCCAAATGTTGATAGAAATCAATGTTTTGTACCTAATACTTATATGCAAAATTTGGTTGACCTAAATGAAATCGTACTCAAGTTATAATGTTTACATACACAATGAGACATGAGGAGGTTTGGGGTAGCCACCCGTGTATTATATCCCGGCTGCAAAGAGGTAAATTGGTTAAAGTTCGTTACTCATGCGAGTCCACAAAAGAACTAAATTGCTGCCTTAAAATGGCGGCTTTTAAATACAAGAGGAGGAAGTGATGTCATCAGGGCCAGGACCAGAAGTGATGTCATCGGCAGTGCCGGAACCAGAAGTGACATCATCGACAGCGCCGGCACTGAAAGTGATGTCATCGGTTGCACTGGAACCGGGCAGGATTTCCTGAGCATGGTCTGTAAGGGATTGAGAGAGATAATTAGTGCACCTCGCCACCCCCTGGTCAGGCATGGAATTACTATTATTCAGGCCCTTTAGTTGTCTCCTAATCGCACGTGTGTGACAAAACACACACACACACACAGACAGACAGACACAGAGACATAATTCTAAAAATGGTATTTTCAGACTCAGGGAGGTCTAAAATGTCGAGATTCAAAATCTCGACATCAGATCTTCAGACGATTACAATACTTTCCCTATACTTCGTATATGAGAAGGTAAAAAACATTCACAACTTAAATAATATGGAACCAAGTGCAAAGCTGCTAGGCTGTAAAGATATAGACTGGACCCCTTCACTTTCTGCACACTTTATTGTGTTGTAGCTTTAATTTTAAATGGGTAAGTTTGTAATTTTTGCTCATCAGTCTACACTGAATATCCCATAATGAAAAAGTGAAAACACGTTTTCCAAAAGGTTTGCAAATTTATTACAAATCAAAAACTGAAATCTCTCATTTATAAAAGTATATAGACCCTTTGCTGTGACACTCCAAATTGGGCTCAGGTTCATCCTGTTTGCTTTAATTCTCCTTGAGATGTGTCTAGAACTTCACTGGGGGTCCACCTGTGACAGACTGAATTGACTGGACATTGTTTAGAAAGGCACACATTTGTACCTGTGTCTACAAGGTCCACAATTCACTCTGCATGTCAGGACAAAAACCAACCCATGAAGTCCAAGGAACTCTCTGTAGACATCCATGATGACACTGTAGTGAGGCACAGATGAGTCAAGGGTATATAACAATTTCTAAAGCTTTGAGTATTCCCAGGAGCACAGCCGCTTCAATAACTGTGAAATGGAAGAGGTTTGGAGCCACTAGGACTCTTCTAGAATTGACTATCCAGGCAAACTGAGTAACCGGCCAAGAAGAACCCAACAGTCACTGTAACAGGGTTTCAGAAGTGCTCTCTTGAGATGGGAGAACCTGTCAGAAGGACAACAATCTCAGCAGCACTTCATCAGTCAGGTGTTTATGGTAATGTGGCTAAATGTTAGTCCCTCTTTATCTAATAAAAGGCATGTGGTGGTTTAAAGTAGTTTGAGATCATGAGGAAAAAGATTCTCTGGTTTGATGAGACAAAATAGAACTGTTTGGGCAGAACTCAAGTATTTTGCCTAGTGAAGAGCAAGCACTGCTCATTACCTGCTTAATACTATCTCTATGTTGAACTGTGGTGGTAGCAGCTTAATCCTATGGGGTGCTTCTCAGTGGTTGGGGAAGTAAAACTGGTCAGAAATGAGGAATTAATGAATACAGCCACATAAAAAGAGGTCCTTGCAGAAAACCTGCTCCAGAGTGCACACACTGCAGACTGGGGTGATGGTTCACTTTTCAGCACAAAAATGACCCAAAGTGTACAGCCAAAACAATGCTGGAGTGGCTTTGGGACAACTCTGTGACTGTCTTTGAGTGACTCAGCCAAAGCTCAGACCCCACAGAACACCTGTGGAGAGACCTGAAGATGGCAGTTTACTGACATTTCCCATCCAATATAATGGAAAGTGAGAGGATCTGCTAGGATGAATGGTCCAAGACCTGAAATTGAAATTGCTGCCAAAAGGGTCTTCTACAAAATGTGGAATTATGCATCGAAATATTTATAGAAATAAGAGATTTCAGTTTTTTATTTTTAAGAAATTTCCAAACATTTCTGAAAACATCTTTCTATCCATTCATCTTCTAAACCCAAAAGATTTTCACTTTTTATTAAAAGGTGGACAAATATGGCAAATTTATCCATTTAAAATGAAATCTACAACACCAATGGGTGGCGCAGTGGTAGCGCTGCTGCCTCGCAGTTAGGAGATCCGGGTTCGCTTCCCGGGTCCTCCCTGTGTGGAGTTTGCATGTTCTGCCCGTGTCTGCGTGGGTTTCCTCCCACAATCCAAAGACATGCAGGTTAGGTGGATTGGCGATTCTAAATTGGCCCGAGTGTGTGCTGGGTGTGTTTGTGTGTTTGTGTGTGTCCTGCGGTGGGTTGGCACCCTGCCCGGGATTGGTTCGTTGGCTGGGATTGGCTCCGGCAGACCCCCGTGACCCTGTATTCAGATTCAGCGGGTTAGAAAATGGATGGATGGATCTACAACACCATAAAATAAGCTGAAAGTGAAGATGAATGCTTTCTGACTCCACTTTACTGTATGCTACTGCATTTCTGTCATTCCTAAAAGCTGCACAAAGCTCACTTTCGGGCAACAGAGCAACACAGTTTGTCTACTTCAGCTAGTAGAGCTTTTGGAAAATCTAGTACATCAAGCTTACTAGCACGGAAGAGGCAGTGAAGTGAAGGCAGCATGGCTGTACCTATTATTAACATGGTTTAACTACTTCTACTTCATTTGCTCCCTTATTTAAGAGTGCATCCAAATGTTTTTTCTTTTTTCTTTCTGCTTTGCTGCTGAAACATGGTAAAGACAGGAATCATTATTTTATTGTTGCACTTGTTAATGAGGCGGAGTGGTGGCTGTGAGGCTAAGGATCTGCATTGGTATCTGGAAGGTTGCTGGGTCAAATCTGGATAACTGCCAGAAGGGACCCTACTCTTTTGGACCCTTAACCTGAACAAATGTCTCGCCCTGCACTCTGACCCCCAAGGGTCATGCAAAAAGACATTTTTCCCTTAGGAAATATGGTGTACTAAACATTAAAAAAAAGAAAAATTAGTAAAACAAGAAAACATGTAATGTAATAGCTAACACAGTATATATATTTCACCACAAAACAGTTCATATATAACAAGTATTACACTATAGAATACATTCAGCTGTTCTTCAGTAATGCCTTTTATGGTTATGTTAAGCACAGGCTGACTTGCTGCTCAGAGCTTGTGTAAGCAGCCAACCAATTTTACTATTCAATATCATCACATCATTCCCAATATATACAAGTAATTAAACCACCGTCTATAAGCCACAGCAAGGTGACTGGTAGGGCAATGGAGGTGAACAGGACCAGGCACACTCTGCTGTCAGTGTAATTCACAGAAATACTGTCACGCACTCTGAGCCACTTCAGTATATCAACAAGTGCACACTTGCAGCACAGCAGATCTGACCTGATCTGACAACGATGCCTAGAAACCTTAAGAACCATCTGTCTTCACCAATTTCATCTTGTGTTGCTACTTTCATTTTCTCTGTCCTAACTTGATACCAACGACGTTCAGAACCAGGCAGGGTGAGGGTTAGTGTTCGAAATACTGTGAACAACAAAGCCAAACAAAGTTCTTGCGATCAATTTTGGCAGTAACCTTATACTGATGTTCATCTGCAGGTCAATGTTATTAGGTAAAACATCTGGAAACGTGAATGAATTGTTTCTTTGGAGCCTTAATTTGTTTTTTTTTTTGTTTTTTTGAGTGAGTCAGTTTATCTGATTTCCTATGTAGGAAAATAAAGTGAAAGTTAAAATTTTGAACAGAAACCTGATAGTCATCTTGTTATTGATGCTGTCATGCATACGTTTGAAGTGTATGAGCTGCGTACTGCAGTTTGCACTCTTCCCACACACACACACAGACAACATGCTTCATTCTTACTGACTTACTGACCTCTGCTTACATGCTCTCTTTTATGTTCTTTTGGGCAAAAAACTGTATTCATTTACTCAATAATTAAATTCAAATCAAATCTACAAATCACAAGTGTATAATTATATAGTCTGGATATTTCGAAAACAGCAGCACTGTTAAGATAATACAGTGTGAGTTTGTGGCGTGAACTGAATCAACAACCTACTGTGGACCTTCAGGAGCAGGTGTTTGGCCGTGAGTGCGTACACTCGACCTGGGAGTAGGCATCTTACATTAACAAGGGGTTTACCCCACCTAAACATCACTTCCACCATAGACTGCCTTTACTGAGTTGCATTGTCAGTTAGTGACTTTAACTTCCTCAACATCTGCTTTCATAAAAGAGCAAACCTGCACCTACAACTTCAACCATTTGCGAGGCAAGGGGTCAGTACTACAATTTTTGGTTGTGCAGTTATATTGATCAGTACAAAACTGTAGCAGTCTTCAATATCATGTCAATGAAACAAATGTTTTAATGTTTTTCTTACATCTAGAACAAAATGAAGGTGCCAGAGTGATTCTTCAGAACAATGCAATAAGGGGAACCATCCACATGAATACTCCAGATAGACCCTTAATTTATATAGACCCAGAACAGAATAAATAACCATAAATAGATGGTAACAAAATTGTGAAATACTAATGGGTCATAATTCTAAAAGGACTCTCCCTGCAGGCAATACCATAGGCTAAGTTCAGGTTTTCTTAATCCATTAGTGCCCTGTTAAATTGCCTACCATAAATGAAAGATTTCTTTTCTACATATTAGGATGTTTTCCAAACCACAAACAACCAACTTCATATGCGAAGAACCTTTCCTAGAATGAAACGGCAAAGTCAAGCTATGACTTCAAAAAGAACCATTATTTTTTTTAGAGTGTAGTTTATGTTATTAATCCATCCATTATCCATCCATCCATTTTCTAACCTGCTGAATCCGAATACAGGGTCACGGGGGTCTGCTGGAGCCAATCCCAGCCAACACAGGGCACAAGGCAGGAACCAATCCTGGGCAGGGTGCCAATCCACCGCAGGACACACACCAAGCACACACTAGGGACAATTTAGAATCGCCAATCCACCTAACCTGCATGTCTTTGGATTGTGGGAGGAAATCCAAACCGCTATATCCTAACTACAGGGTCACCGGGGTCTGCTGGAGCCAATCCCAGCCAACACAGGGCACAAGGCAGGAAACAAACCCCGGGTACAGCGCCAGCCCACCGCAGACTGTTAAACATGCAATACAATAAAACTTAATTTCACATTTCTCTACATTTTTACATGATATGGTCAATCTGAAATTACAGTTGTGCTCAGCTTGAAGTTGTCTATCATTCATCCATCTTCGTTACCCTCTTATCCAGGGCAGGATGGCAGGGCACCTATAGCCTATTCAAGCAATCATTAGACACAAGGGAGAAAAATCACAGAAAAACAATTCACGAAGGAAATGGTAAAAATAAAATGTTGTCCATTGTACCCAGTGTCAAAATACACTACTTTGTAAATAAATGTTATCAATATCAAATGTATTTATATAGCACATGTTAAAACAATAATACACCCTGCCCAGGATTGGTTCCTTCCTTGTGCCCTGTGCTGGCTGGGATTGGCTCCAGCAGACCCCCGTGACCCTGTATTCGGATTCAGCGGGTTAGAAAATGGATGGATGGATGGATAAAAAAATAATATCTGACTAAAGTGCTGTACAGTACAATAAAGAATAATACAGTACAAAAGACAATAAGCAATAAGACAATAAAATAGACAAACACGGCTGTATTAATTAAAAGCTAAGGAATAGAAAAGTGCCTTGAAAATAGCCAGCCTAACGTAAAGTGGATATTTTGCTGGTGTAGCCTCCATTCCTCTGGGAAATTTCAGAAAATGAATGAAGTAGCTCATGTGGGGTGTGTCACAAGGCTTAATCTTGGAGCCATGACAACTCAATACAGGTTTTGCTAGGACATTATTCTGCAATGCGTTTTTCTGTCTTTTGTTGCCCATTTAGCTTTTGCCCTGCCTCATCATTCGCCCTGCTAGGTTTTTTTTTTTGGATAGATAAAATGGCAGCCACATAGAAGCCACTAAAAAAAAGCCATCCTGAAAATCTGAAGAAGATGGAAACCCCATAAAAAAAGCTTCAAATTGCATCACATAACTATTGACCCTAAAAGCTGTTATGCCCTATCATTAATTGATGTGGTATTCTAGATATTTATATTGAGATACAGTATTTAGCTAATATTAAAATGACTTATAAATCACAAATATATAATACAAATGTTATCTACTTTCTGCAGTATTATCTCACATTAAGTGGCTTGTGATTGGTCATGTGGTGAGTCAAAGGAGCTGATTAAAGCAACGACTTTCTGTTTTTCAGTTCAATCGCTAAGCCTTTACTAACTGGAAAAAAAAAATTAGTTTCATGTGTCATATTTTTGTGGTTCTTAAATAGGATTCAGCATGGAAAAGAAGAAAGGACCAAAAGAAGAGACGAGATCCTGACTGTTTGTGGTCATAATAGATCCTTGGATATCTTTTGAAAACGGTAGGGTTTACCTCATTGTACTGGTTAAACTACTCATCATGGTCTTGTCCATACTATCCCCTAATAATCCCCTGTCTCTAATTGGCTCTCTGTCTCACCCCTTACGACTTAATGTGTGGTGAGCAAAACTGCTGTTTGTCACTGTATAAATGTAACTGTCTGTCATTCTAGGAGAAGAAATACTTTTTCAAAACCAAAATGTTAAGTAAAAATCAGAAACCTATCTCAGCGATCACTAACCAGAAGAGCATTTAAACAATGATACGTAATGCAAAGGTTTTGAGTCTTACCCACAATTTCAGATGAGAAATACACATTGACAATGAGCTTCTAGGGTTAGGAGCACACACTGATACAGTGCATTGCCACACCCAGCACACGACAAACCAACTCAGGATCCCAGGTTAGGATCCAAGTGCAGCCATGCAGCGGGTGATACCTCAGGACCACACTAGTTCAGATGGAGTGGACCCTGGTTAAACGTTCTTCTCAGCCACCATTACAAACTACACAGTGTAAGTAACATATAAAAAATATAATTTTTGAGAGGAGTATTCCTTTAAGAAATAAGCTTGAATGCAGTCTTGAACAGCTAGGATAATATAATGTGTTACTTGTAACATGCTGCTGTACCAAATCAACCTACAAAAATAATTTGAAATCCTAATTGCAAAATTTTCCATTTTGATGTATATGGAGGGGGGGGATACTGATATTAATCTGTCCAGTTCTGAAGCACAAGCGATTGTGAATCAACTTCACCTGCTTTGGTACAAATGAAAGTGATAACAGGGGCACTGGTGAGGGAACAACAAGACACCCCCAAAATGGGAATGGTTTTGCAGGTGGTGAACACATACAATTGCTCTTTCCTTATCCTTCCCGACTGATTCATCTGTATTTTTGTGTTCTGCTGGTGTCCTTGTCACTACTGGTAGCATGAGGTGGTACCTGCAGCCCATTCAGGTTGCACATGTAGTCCAGTTCCTCCAGGATGGCACACCCATGTGTGCTGCCACAAAAAGATTTGCTGTATCTTCTGGCCCAGTCTAAAGAGCATGGATGAAATACCAGGTGACTGGCCATTATATAAGAAGAGCAGGACAGGGTCATAGAAAGGCAGCAGAACTGGTATCTGCTCCATTCTGTGAAGAGGAACAGAAGGAACACTGCCAGAGCCCTGCAAAAGGACCGCCATCTGGTTACTGGTGTGCACGTTTTCCGACCAAACAGCCTACAGGACTGAGGTGATGGACTTTGCATTGAGGAACCATGGCAATAACTTAACTCCTGATATTGCCAAAATTAAGGAACAGATTGCTGATTTCAGGAAACAGATAGGTGACCACGCTCACACATATATCAACAGGAGTGCTGCAGAAAGAGTTTGCAGTTTCAAATTTTTCTGCAACCTTATCAATAACAATCTAACAGATCAGTCATCTAAGTACATTAATCAGGACAGCTCATCAGTGCCTCTATTTCCTTAGCTTCTCAGGAACTTTGCCATATTTCACAAGTGCTTTGCATTTTCTGTGTATTTGCAATAGACTGTTTATTTCCCAGCTTTATCTCCAATTACAATCACATTTTGAACACAAAGCCTTACAGAGTGTGGTGAAGACTGTGTGTTGATGTTGGAGGAGAACTTTTCCCCAAGTGAGAACACACCTTTGGAAGGCAGAAAGCAGCAACAAGGGTGAGAGTCCATCCAGGTCATAAGCTTTTTATTTTTTTCTCTCCTCTTTATCCTCCGGGAATTGGTACAAAAGTGTACAAGTCTTTTGAATGATATTTCATAATGAACCACCCCAGCTGTTACATTAAAATTACACAGAGCCTATAGAACAACAACAAGAACTTATTTCATGTATAACCAAAAATCATCAAATGGGCTTAAACAGGCCCTGTTTTTTGACAGCACCCCAGCCTTGACTCCCTAAGAAGACAAGAAACAACTGCCTGAAAAACCAAACTTGTAAAGAATTGAAGAAACTGTCAGAAAGGCAATTCAGAGAGAGTGCAATGGGTCTCAGAAATGGGGTAAATACAACACATTAGAAGATCACATTAGAACACTCTAGACGAGAACAGGCCATTCAGCTCAACAAAGCTCGCCAGTCCTATCCACTTGTTTCCTCCAAGAAAACATCATGTTGAGTTTTGAAAGTCCCTAATGTCTTACTGTCTACCACAATACTTGGTAGCTTATTCCAAGAGTCTATCGTTCTTTGTGTAAAGAAAAACCTCCTAATGTTTGTGCGAAATTTACCCTTAACAAGTTTTCAACTGTGTCCCCGTGTTCTTGATGAGCTCATTTTAAAATACAAGTCTCGATCCACTGTACTAATTCCCTTCATAATTTTAAACACTTCAGTCATGCCACCTCTTAATCTTCTTTTGCTTAACACGCTAAAGGGAAAACAAGTAATATTCTTCATAAAGGTAGATGGCCAATCTACCATTGCCACCTCAGAAATACAACAGAACAGTACAATATGAGCTATTCTTGCACAGCACGCCTCACCAAGTGCAGGTGTTGAGCGCCACAACAACTTTCAAGGCAAAATGCAAGAATAGATTATACCACTTGCTTTATATAGAGAGAGAAGAGACCACCACAGGGGAGGAACAGTTTGGTTTTATGCCAGGAAGAGGAACAACTGGTGCAGTCTTTGCATTGAGACAGATGATAGAGAAGCATGGAGAAAAACAAAAAGGATTGCATATGGTGTTTATCGATTTGGAGAAGGCTTATTATAGAGTGAGGACTCTGATTAGGGGGCATGTTAGGGTAACAGGTAAGACCCCAGTTAGAGTAGGATTGCACCAGGGATCTTCTTGAAGTCCTTACCTTTTTTGATCTGGTTATGGACATGTTGAGTCGAGCGATAAAAGACCAATTCTCTTGGTGCAGGCTTTTTGCTGTTGAGTTTGTGTTGAGTAGCACCAGAAAAACGGGACATGGAGAGAAAGTTGGAAGAACAGAGAAGGACATTGGAAGATAGAGGACTGAAAATAAATTAGAAAAAGACAGAATATCTGAGGTTTAATAATAATCAGGATTCAAAAGTTAACCTGCAGGAAGAGCTACTGTTTAAATATTTAGAATGAGTGGTAGCCCAAAATGGAGAACTAGATACAGATATAGCCCATAGCCTGCAGTGTGGATGGAAACATTGGAAGAAGGTATCAGGAGTATTGTGTGCTCAAAGAATTAAGGAGAAGGTTAAAGGTAAGGATTTTAAGACTGTGGTTAAGACCAGCAATGATGTATGGAGCTGAGACACAGGCAGTATAGGGAGTGCAGGAGAAGAAGTTGAATGTTGTAGAAATGAGAATGTTAAGATGGATGGGTGGAGTTACAAAAAAGGACAGAATAAGAAACGAGACAATAAGAAGTACAACAAAATCTAAGAAAGTACAGGAATGTATGCTGAAGTGGCATGGATATGTGATGAGGAGACACACTAAATATGTGGGCAAAGGATTGATGGAAATGAAAGTACAGAAGAAGAGAAAGCAAAAGGAGGGCAAAGTGGAGGTGGATGGATAAAGTAAATGAAGATCTGAAGGAGAAGAATCTGACTGGGGAGGACATACTGGACTGAGCTGTGTGGAGAAAGTTGATCAAGCACTTCAACCCCACAGAGAAGTGGAAAAAGATGAAGAACAAGAAAATGATTACACTACTCACTAAATACAGAACATATAAGGATGCTGATTTATTCAAATACATCAAAAACTAAGTAGAAACGTATTACCATAAATGAAAAGCAACAATATCTGTCTATCAGCTAATTGTAGAACCTCAGCCAGATTGTGGAAAGGAAACCGACAAGCCAGACACAGTCAGAGTCCTAGAAATCTCAGCCAACAAACTGCTTCCCCCACTGGCCATTCCACAGCGGAGTCAGTGCTGGGCTGGCCAATCTGATGAAAGAACCCTTTTACCTGATGATTCCAGTGTTCCTTTATCTAAGATGACTTTTTCATGGGCAGGAGACCACCACGTGAAGAGAAGCAGGCTAGAGGAGGGTTGGTAACAGTTTATAAGTATCATATTACTTATATTTTAGTACTAATGACTAACTACAGAGAAAGTATTCACCTATTTGGAGGTTTTCACATTTTATCCTTTGTGACAGATATGGGGCGCTGTCGTCCCCTTCAACCCTCAGATCAGACGCCAGACACCAGATAAAAGTCCAAAATATTGACTTTTTATTATAAATAAGTGCACAAAGCACTTCACAATACTCATAAATAATAAACAATAACCAACACAATAATCAATCATCTACACCCTGCCACTCGACTCAGCTCGCCTGTCTGGGATCTCCCACAATCCTTTATAGTCCATGACCTGGAAGTGCTTCTGATCCCTCAGTCCATGTGATTATCCAGCACTTCCGGGTCAGGTGAAAACTCCTTTTCTTCAAGAAATATGTCATTTCTTCTGTCCATGTGACTGGAACGCACTTCCGTGCTGTATGGAAAATAAACATCTCTGTGCCTCCCTGCAGCGTCCCCTGGCGGCCCTGACGTTATCCAGCAGGGCTGTACATTAAAACTCCATAGTCCATGATGCCCTGCCGGAATTTGGGGCATCTCCACGTCGCAGGGAGGGCTCCCTCTGGCGACTTGGGGGTATTGGCCAGGATAAGCTGCCAGCCATAGTCCACACCTAATACAACATTGACAAAGATGTCAACGGTGCATCTAACAAACACTGATCTGAAAGGGTGGATTAGTTATTTTGTGTTTTATATTTAAAATTAATTTAGACTGCTTTGCAGACATCTGTTTTCACTTTGTCACTGAAGAGTCTTATTCTTTGATCAGCATCAAAAAAGCCAAATTAAATCCACTGTGACCCAATGTTCTATAACAAGAAAATGTGAAAACTTCCAAGGGAATGAATACTTCTTATAGACACTCTACATAGAATTATAACTGCAAGTCTATGCATTTTCTCGTACATGTTGTATGGTACGGCACGGTGGGGCGGTAGGTAGCACTGCTGCCTCACAGTTAGGAGACCCGGGTTCGCTTCCTGGGTCCTCCCTGCGTGGAGTTTGCATGTTCTCCCCATGTCTGCGTGGGTTTCCTCCCACAGTCTAAGACATGCAGATTAGGTGGACTGGTGATTGTAAATTGTCCCTAGTGTGTGTGTGTGCTCCCTGCCTGGGGTTTATTTCCTGCCTTGGGATTGGCTCCGGCAGACCCCCGTGACCCTGTGGTTAGGTTATAGCAGGTTGGATAATGGATGGATGGATGTTGTAATGCTGTTAGCATGTGTAAGCCACTAGGGGACGTACTGCCACCTAACCCCCGGACACAGGTTCACTCAACACCCGTGTTTATTTACAATTAAAAGTGCACAAACCACCAACAGCACACCAATATACAGTTCATTCCCTTCCTTGCCGCCACTACTCCTCTGGCTTTGTCTCCTTCCTCCCGACTCTGGCCCCACAATGGGGTGAGGCGGCTCCTCTTATTCAGGTCCCAGGGGTGTTCCAGGTGGCTTATCACTATTACCTGGAATCACTCCCTGGTGTGCTGGAGGTCCTCTACAGGGCTCTGCAGCTCCCCCTGGCGGCCCCCACGGAATCCTACAGGGCTTCACCCAACTCCAGTTCCCGACGTGCCCTGCAGGAATCTGTGGTGCAACAGCTGCCCAAGAAGGCTGCCCTCTAGTGTCTCAGGGGAGGTATTGCCACATCAATGCCCTTTCCCCTGGTCCTTCCGCCCTGCTGACGTCCTGGCCAGGTAGTGGCTGTGGCTGTCCATCGCACATGTTATTACTGTTTCATATGTTTCTGCTGAAATATAATTGCACTATTGTACTTAGGATAAGACAATACATAAAACTAAAAATTTAAAGTGTACTAGTGAAGTGGTGCCCAAGTAAAAAGGCAATAAATGATATGGTTAAAATAGCTGATGCACCAATAAGCTTGTCATAAGAGTGAAGCACTGAACCTGTTACAAGAGTAGTGCAGTGACGCCAACATGCGCCGAAGAAGGTCGCCCATAACTTCAGGGCCTGAAACAAACAAGGCTTTGCAGTTTTTAATCACTAAACTTCTTTGTGGTCATTTAAGCCATGTTTTGGCATGCATTTAAACAAAAATGAACTGTATTCATTGCAACAGATATCCCATTCACACCATGTAAACTCCTCCAGCTTCTGTGCATTGGGTATCAGCGCATCTTTATTCATTTGTTATGGAAATTGAAAGAATGTCAAATTATATTGCAAAATGAACAATTCCCCTAACACAATTTAATAGTTTAATTAAAGCAGATAAAATGGAGAAAGAAGACAAGCAAATACACAAAACAGCTAGACAGTTTATGTTCTGTATGACAACTGGAAGCATTTTTACAGTATTAAGAAAAACAGAGTGTGACAGGTGGCTTGCTCCATTTATGCCATTAGTTTGTAGTTATGCCAAGAATTTAATGAAATAAAACTGAACTATGTTTTACGAAGCAAGGAGTAGTATTGCCATTTTCATTTATGGTGTAGCTTTATTGTTAATGTCAAGTTAGGCACAACACTCAGCTAGAACTATTTAAGGAAGTGAAATATTGTGGTTTTGTGGGTCGCTTGCATAATGTTTGAGAAGGCGTTACAAGCTATTAGAGTATGGATAGCTGAAAAGAATACACTTGGTAGAGAGACAGAGGTTAGTGCATTGTCCCTTTGCTTGTGTAAGCTTGTGGTTAAATGGTGAAAGAGAACAAGTGATTCTGGTTTATTCGCATCATCTAAAATTTGGATGGGTCTGAGTGCTAGCAATATATAGTATTTGAATGTACCCTGTGATGGAGTTCTATCCCATCCATTGCTACTTCTTGTTTTGAACTGATGGTTATACTGTAGGTGCAAGCTCTGGCTTCCCAGGATTGTGTAAAGCTTGGATGACTCGGAATGATCTAAATATACAGTATAGTATGTAAATGAACCCTGTGATGGAGTTCCATCCCATCCATTGCTACTTCCTTTTCTGAACTGGTGGTTATAAGTACAAGCTCTGGCTTCCCAGGACCGTTTAATTTCTGGATAACTCAGAACGGTCTCAGTGTCCAGTATAGTATACAAATGTACCCTGTGATGGAGTTACATCCCATCATTTGCTACTTCTTGCTTTGAATTGGTGGTTGTAGATACAAGCTACAGTGGTGTGAAAAACTATTTGCCCCCTTCCTGATTTCTTATTCTTTTACATGTTTGTCACACAAAATGTTTCTGATCATCAAACACATTTAACCATTAGTCAAATATAACACAAGTAAACACAAAATGCAGTTTTTAAATGATGATTTTTATTATTTAGGGAGAAAAAAAAATCCAAACCTACATGGATGGCCCTGTGTGAAAAAGTAATTGCCCCCTGAACCTAATAACTGGTTGGGCCACCCTTAGCAGCAATAACTGCAATCAAGCGTTTGCGATAACTTGCAATGAGTCTTTTACAGCACTCTGGAGGAATTTCGGCCCACTCATCTTTGCAGAATTGTTGTAATTCAGCTTTATTTGAGGGTTTTCTAGCATGAACCGCCTTTTTAAGGTCATGTCATAGCATCTCAATTGGATTCAGGTCAGGACTTTGACTAGGCCACTCCAAAGTCTTCATTTTGTTTTTCTTCAGCCATTCAGAGGTGGATTTGCTGCTGTGTTTTGGGTCATTGTCCTGTTGCAGCACCCAAGATCGCTTCAGCTTGAGTTGACGAACAGATGGCGGACATTCTCCTTCAGGACTTTTTGGTAGACAGTAGAATTCATGGTTCCATCTATCACAGCAAGCCTTCCAGGTCCTGAAGCAGCAAAACAACCCCAGACCATCACACTACCACCACCATATTTTACTGTTGGTATGATGTTCTTTTCTGAAATGCTGTGTTCCTTTTACGCCAGATGTAACGGGACATTTGCCTTCCAAAAAGTTCAACTTTTGTCTCATCAGTCCACAAGGTATTTTCCCAAAAGTCTTGGCAATCATTGAGATGTTTCTTAGCAAATTGAGACGAGCCCTAATGTTCTTTTGCTTAACAGTGGTTTGCGTCTTGGAAATCTGCCATGCAGGCCGTTTTTGCCCAGTCTCTTTCTTATGGTGGAGTCGTGAACACTGACCTTAATTGAGGCAAGTGAGGCCTGCAGTTCTTTAGACGTTGTCCTGGGGTCTTTTGTGACCTCTCGGATGAGTCGTCTCTGCGCTCTTGGAGTAATTTTGGTCGGCCGGCCACTCCTGGGAAGGTTCACCACTGTTCCATGTTTTTGCCATTTGTGGATAATGGCTGTCACTGTGGTTCGCTGGAGTCCCAAAGCTTTAGAAATGGCTTTATAACCTTTACCAGACTGATAGATCTCAATGACTTCTGTTCTCATTTGTTCCTGAATTTCTTTGGATCTTGGCATGATGTCTAGCTTTTGAGGTGCTTTTGGTCTACTTCTCTGTGTCAGGCAGCTCCTATTGAAGTGATTTCTTGATTGAAACAGGTGTGGCAGTAATCAGGCCTGGGGGTGGCTACGGAAATTGAACTCAGGTGTGATACACAGTTAGGTTCTTTTTTAACAAGGGGGCAATTACTTTTTAACACAGGGCCATGTAGGTTTGGATTTTTTTTCTCCCTAAATAATAAAAACCATCATTTAAAAACTGCATTTTTTGTTTACTTGTGCTATATTTGACTAATGGTTAAATATGTTTGATGATCAGAAACATTTTGTGTGACAAACATGCAAAAGAATAAGAAATCAGGAAGGGGGCAAATAGTTTTTCACACCACTGTATGTCTTCCTAGGAACGTGTAAAGAAAATAGCACATTCTGAAAGTAGGTGGATCGATGAAGTGATAAATTTGTAAATTCTGCTTAACTTTAAATCTATACACGACCAAGATCAGCCTTTTTAAGCTTACGTAATATGTAAATCAAACATGTTAATTCAGGGTATGAGGTTATCTAGAGTGCTACAGGTACTTAGAGCCATTTCTCGTTTTTCTGAATCTTATGCTGTGTTGCATTTACCTTGGAAGGAGCTGGGAATGACGTCACATCTGAGCTGACCCCATTCCAGTAAAACATTCTGAAAAAAAATAAGGACACCTCCAGAAGAACCTTTGTTGTGCTTGTGCTTTCGTGATACAGACACTACTGAACAATGCATTAAGCCGTATTTTGCACATCCAAACACTATGACCACAGATAGAAGTTGGACAGTGCTGTATGTACAACTGATTTAATGAGACACGAATAGGCAGATGTGTTAATGAACAGTATGATATTACCTCTTTCACTACAGTTTGTGGTGTACGTCACCATTTTGGATTGACATCATAATCTAAATTCAGACAAACTTGGACTTTACAGACCAGCACCGAGCAGGAAATCCAGCTTATGAGGGTGTTCCAGCTGAAAATTCTGATTAAGGACTTTTCTGTTCAAATGGAACGTAGCATTTATCCCTCTTCTCTGAGTGGGGTGAGGGTCTCCCAATGGCTCTAGTGCTTCATTCCATTTCCCTAGGATGTCACAGCTGGGAGTGACATCACACCCGAGTTGACCAGTAAAACATTCAGAAAACCAATATACATCCAAGAAAACCTTTGTTGTGCTTACTGTATCTGCATAAACAGCAATTGATAACAATGCATTACGCATTATTTTGCATATCCAAACACCATAGCAACATGTTCATAGATAGAAGTTGGACAGTGCTGTGTTTATGACTGATCTGATGGAGCACAAATAGACAGAAGTGCTAATAAACACTGTAATATTACAGCTTTCACTAACGTTTGTGGTGCACATCGCCATTTTGGATTGATGTCACAATCTGAAGTCAGATAAACTTGGACTTAACAGACAGGCCCCGAGTAAGAAATCCAAGTTGTGGAGTCATTACAGTTTAAAATTCTGATTTCCCAGTTTAAGTCGAATGCAGCGTTTAGCCCAGTTCTCTGCGGGCGGTGAGGATCTTCCACTGGCTCCAGGTCCCCATGTGGTGGGTTAGCTCATGTTTGCCAGGAGGTGCCCCTTGTAGGTACGTGCAGAAACAAAAGTTGTATCTCCCTGTAAAGTCTCTCTTTATCATGTGTGGACATATCAAGATTTGACTTAAACAGTACCTTTAGTTAAAGGTGATGCAATTAAAAAAAGAACAAGGGAAAATGTACTTTGCAGTAATTGATTCATTAAAAAATGAACAGATGTGCCATTTCTCTGTGTGAAAAAAGTAAGTGCACACTTGGCTCCAATAGCTGGTATTGCCCCATCAAGTTGACATTTCCTATTATTGCCTAGCAGTCTTTGACATCAATTCGGAGAATGCTTTTCCCACACCTCTATGCAGAATTCTTTCAGCTGTACAACGTTGGAGGGGTGTCTTGCGTGCACATCCCATTTCAAATCCCCCAACAGAATCTCAATGGGATTCATATATGGGCTTTGACTTGGCCATTCTTGAAGCCTCCATTTATTTGCTTTCAGCAATTCCATGGTCGATTGACTTTTCTTGACAACAAGAAAAGGAGACAGAACACAACCCTGAGGGGACCTTACTGAGATTTGCCCATGTTACCTGTCTGGTGTCTGTTATTTAGAAAATCAGAGATCCAGAGACATATGACACCAGTCCACATTTACAATGGAGAAAATTGGGGTGTACCTACATTTTCACATGCCAGTATTTCCATGGTTAATATTCATCCATCCATTATTCAACCCGCTGTATCCTATCTACAGGGTCACGGGGGTCTGCTGGAGCCAAACCCTGTCAACACAGGGCGCAAGGCAGGAAACAAACCCCGGGCAGGGCACCAGCCCACCGCAGGGCACACACTAGGGACAATTTATAATTGCCAATGCATGTCTTTGGACTGTGGGAGGAAACCCACGCAGACACGGGGAGAACACGCAAACTCTATACAACATTGGAGGGATGTCTTGCGTGCAACAGAATCTCAATGGGATTCATATATGGGCTTTGACTTGGCCATTCTTGAAGCCTCCATTTATTTGCTTTCAGCAATTCCATGGTCGATTGACTGCTATGTTTAGGGACATTGTCATGTTGCAAGGTCCACTTTTGGTTAAGTTTTAAATGTTCTCACAGATTGTCTCTCATTATTCTCAAGTACCCTTTTGGTACCTTGGCAAAAAACCTGTCTTTGCCTCAAAGACAGGTTGTTCCAGAATTCCTGGTCTTTGCCTACGTGTTCATGGGTAACCTTTAGTCTTGTCTTGATGTTCTTTCTGGACATCAAAGGTTTCCTTTTGGCACAACTCACATGTGGATCTAATTTGTTCAGCCTCTTTCTAATGGTAGACTCCATCCATCCATTTTCTAACCCGCTGAATCCAAATACAGGGTCACGGGGGTCTGCTGGAGCCAATCCCAGCCAACACAGGGCACAAGGCAAGAACCAATCCAGGGCAGGGTGCCAACCCACCGCAGTAATGGTAGACTCATACAATGTTATATTTACGTTTTTTATTATGTTGCAGCCTTATACTAAAATCTTTTTTTCATGCAATACTTAGTACTCCCACAATGACAAGGCAAAAACCTGACTTTAGAAATGTTTGCAAATGTATATATATTTGAATAATTTTGCAAATGTTTCTAAAGTCCGGTTTTTGCCTTGTCATTGTGGGAGTACTAAGTGTTGCATGGAAAAAAAAAGATTTTAGTATAAGGCTGCAACATAATAAAAATGTAAAAAGGTGATGGGGACTAAATAGTTTTTAATCCACTGTACAGTATGTGGACATATTAAGTTTCGAACTTCAGTTAAACTATCTACTAAATAATAATAAAACTATGCTATACGTGTATGTGTCTAGTCCTTCCAAGCAATCCGATTGGTCAGTTTGGCTTTGGTGGCTCTGTGGTAGGGTGATGACACAATACTTTAGGGGTGTGAAAATAAATTCCCGATTGTGGCATTTGTTAATAGAGTAAAAAGGAACATTTGAATGACAACAATATAAATAACTTCCTGAGTTACATTGGGTTGCCAACTACTAATGAGGCACAACCTGAGTTGTCTTCAAAGATGGGAAGTATTTGCAAGAATACAAATGATGATTTCACAGTGGGTAATAGGAACCCATCGAACATTGATGGTAGTCAAAAAGAGGACAGGAGGCAAGCAAGGTGTCTCAAAATGGCAGAGTCTGAAAAGCAGGCTTTATGGGAATTGAATCAAGAGAGGAAGTACAGGGCAAGAGAGGTCAAGATGCACACTCAAGATGCATGTAGGGCAAGAGATATCAAATATTTTAAAATGTATTTGATTATCTGTCTTTGAATGGTAAATGTAGCTAATCTACAGATAAAGGTAATACAAACATATCACATTTACATTTTGCAGTCAATTGCATTATTTAACAAATGCAGATTTCTCATGAGAAAAAAATTACGTAACCTTCTATCACTATCTCAGATCAGAAGATTGAGACTCAAGGACCTTGTTTCTGATATGGATGTAAGCAACACTGGAGCACCACAAAGAGCAGTGCTGTCTCCTTTTCTCTTCCCTCCGTACACCTCACAGTATAAACAGACCATATTCACAGGCTAATTAAGTGGTGTCATCAGCAAACATGGGCCACTGGACTTGCAGTCATTGGTGGTCAGGCAGAAAACAAGAGGTGACAAAACATATAGCTCTGAGCAGGCCCGGTGCTCAGGGTCTGGTACACTAACAGATATTCGCCCATCTTAACCGTCTGACGTCCGTTACTTAGAAAGTCAGAGATTCGGAGACATGGTGGCATAGTCCATATTTATACTGAGAAGTTTCCATGGTTAATATGACTCTGGAAAATGGACAGTGCTCTTTTTTTTCCTCCCAACTGGTTTTTCAATATGGCACTTTCAGCAGCTTCACAGATGGGCAACTGGAGGATGCAGTCAGTGGTGTACAGAAAGAAAAAAAGTTTATTGAGGACACTACCCTGACCGGCCTGATCACAGACTGGCTTGATGTTCTCTATTAGAAATTCAGTGGTGGGAAAAAAATGAACACTAGCCATTTTCCAGCAATGCTGCTGATGCAGAAGATAAACTGCTGAAGTTTGTTGATGGTACCACCCTGATCACAGACCGGATGAGGTGCCATATTGGAAAGTCAGTAGTTTAACAAATGGGTCACAAAAGGTGCAGCCATTGGTGTACAACAAGAAAAGGAGACAGAACACAACCCTGAGGGGACCTTACTGATATTTGCCCATGTTACCTGTCTGGTGTCTGTTATTTAGAAAATCAGAGATCCAGAGACATATGACACCAGTCCACATTTACAATGGAGAAAATTGGGGTGTACCTACATTTTCACCTGCCAGTATTTCCATGGTTAATATTCATCCAACCATTATCCAACCCGCTGTATCCTAACTACAGGGTCACGAGGATCTGCTGGAGCCAAACCCTGTCAACACAGGGCGCAAGGCAGGAAACAAACCCCGGGCAGGGCACCAGCCCACCGCAGGGCACACACTAGGGACAATTTATAATTGCCAATGCATGTCTTTGGACTGTGGGAGGAAACCCACGCAGACACGGGGAGAACACGCAAACTCTATACAACATTGGAGGGATGTCTTGCGTGCAACAGAATCTCAATGGGATTCATATATGGGCTTTGACTTGGCCATTCTTAAAGCCTCCATTTATTTGCTTTCAGCAATTCCATGGTCGATTGACTGCTATGTTTAGGGACATTGTCATGTTGCAAGGTCCACTTTTGGTTAAGTTTTAAATGTTCTCACAGATTGTCTCTCATTATTCTCAAGTACCCTTTTGGTACCTTGGCAAAAAACACAACCCTATGCAGGGAGGACCCGGGAAGTGAACCCGGGTGTCCTAACTGCAAGGCAGCAGCGCTACCCACTATGCCACCATGCTGCCCCTTCCATGGTTAATATGACTTTGGAAAGTGGACAATCTGAATCCCACCTTCGTCTTTAAACCCACCCGACTTTCTAATAGGATTATAAAAGAGCATTCAGAGCAGCAGAGTAAAGAAAAAAGAGCTGCGTGTAGGCGGATCCTGCCTTCTGCCAATATTAACTTTCAATTACTCGCGGGTTGCAGGGTGTTTCACACATTCTTTCACTGCTTTATGGCCGAGAGGATCGACGTCCAAGAAAACCGAGCCGAAGTGCGTGCAGCCCTGTGTGTGTGTGTGTGTGAGAGAGAGAGTCACTGACTGAGTGAGTGAGAGAGTTAGTGAGAGAGAGAGAACACATAGAGGTGTGGTTTCAGACGGTGCCAACATTCTCACACACACACACACGCACAGAAGACTGACAGAATAGGAAGTGACGACTTCAAACGAAAAAAAAAAACATACACACAACTTTTTTTTGTTTGTGGAATAGCTAAACGGAGTGTTATGCCGGCCGGAGCAGGAATTTGAAGGTAACGTGACGCGTTTTTATTCCCTGATTTCTACTCACGAAGTTTAGTGTTGAGTGTAAGACGGTGGGCTGCTCCTCGCGTGCACGATAAGTGGGTGCAGCCTGCGCGTTGGCTTCTTGTCTCGGTTGTCGGAGGACGAATTCTACCCTGCAAGTAATTGACAAGGACAGCTGGTGCACTTTTCTTGTCTCGTCCGAAAGAAAACGGAAAAAAAAAATGGAATGACGCGTTGGAGACCCCCACGGCTTAAGACGAGTGCCGCGCCTGCGGTTGGGCGTGTTACGGAGAAGCGCTTAAATGCGCCCTGTCGAGTAGCAATGTTTATAAATACATGAAGAGTAGAAAAAGAACCTCAAACGGGCGTGCAACCTGGTTATGCAGAACTTGCGCGATGTCCACACTGGGGGTTTACGGGATCAAAAGTCTGCGACGTTGCCCCGAACACATCCCAGCCTCGCGTCACTGGCACGTCGAGGTAAAAAGAATTGAAGTGAAGCGAAGCCGACGAGTGTGGAACGGCGGCGAAGTGGCGTCGGAAAACTTTTTTTTTTTTGGCATTGGGAAAGCGAGTGGTCGGCGTCCTGCCGTCAAAGCGGTTGTAACATTATATTCATCGACGTGTCAACAATTAGCATCAAGTTGCCAACAAGCGTTTAACTGGGCTTACGTAAATCTAGGCATTCATTTTCTAAGTCAGTGCAGTGTTAAAGGAAACCATTGTATTAAAAAAAAAAAATTGGGATAGGACGTACTTGATCCGGAGTCATTTATCAAACTGCACTGCCATGGGCGAAAAAGCGTGCAGACTTTGCGCATGGAGCGACCCTCTGCCTAGGCATGAGACGCCCGATATAAAATTAATAATCGGCCTCTCCTTACTACAAAGCCCTAAGTTGTGCTGTCCGTCTCTAAGCCTTCTATGGATCATTTTACTTTAATGAACACAATCTCGGCGATCATCAGGTTGCACCAGGTTTGCCAAGTACTTAAACTCATCAACTCGACCCCACCCCCCTTTTGAAAAATGTAATCTTATTTAGTAATATGCACAATTAATACAGGCTGTTTCGAAAAACGAAACCCTAATCTGTTGTAAAAATTACTTGCACAAGTTAATTTGCTGAGCTACTGTATGCAACTAACTAGCTCAAGCTACAGTTGTACTAAAATGTTTTAAATTAAAAATCTTCTCAAACTTTCTTATGCATTATTGTATGCCACCTTCAAATGAAGGGCATGTTTTTGTAGTACATGGAGGATAGTAACAAATGATGGGCACATTTTGTTATCCAAAACAGTTTAAAACATGTCACTTGATGAACAACCAGCTAATAAAAAAATTGGCAAGTGCAGGGCGAGTCAAAATTATGTTAACATTTGAATGGCAGAAACAATTTATTCACAAAACATGCTTCATACTGTATGTGCAAAATGATTTACAGGAATGTGGTGTTCAACACATGTACCATATGTGGCACAAAAATTGTATACAAGTATATACATAGCAGTACCTTTAGTGTTATCATAATTTTTGACTCACCCTGTATATTCTTTAATGATATTAAAGTTTCATTAACTTGCTGCATATACAGACTTAAACAAATGTGATCTTAATCTCTATGAAAAAAGAACCCACAGTTGTCTCGGAAATAACTTGAAACTGACAAAAGTAATTGGCACCCACTATTATTAGTTCTGTGATTGATCACAAAAGACTGCTTTAAGAGTTTTGATTCAACAGAACATCTAATAAATAAATACCTAAATTTTGTCTGTCCCGATGTCCGTCACAATGCAGTCACCAAGTGAGAGAAAGAGTAAATATTTAAAAGCTACTGATTTAGATATGGTGATTAATAAAAAAAAATGTAAATGCGTGAACGTGATTAGAAAAAAATATGGAAACCCCAAAGCAGTAAATTTTCTTATTTAATTTGGAAAAAAATTGTATATCATGCCTGTGAGAAATGTGGCAGCACTGTCACGTCATCCACATGTAATCAATGCTACCACTCTAGCCAGAATCAGAAAGGGTGAGGATGTTTTCATTCCACATGTACCTGTGATTTCCATTGAACTCACTTTCGAATTCAAATGACTTCAATTTCCAGTACATCTTGCATATGCGAAGTACATAAATGAAGCACAAGGACAATCATTTAAAGTTACTGGAGTTTACCTCAAAGAACCGTGCTGTTCACATGGCCAGCTGTACGTCACCTGGAGAAACGAAAAATGTTGTGTAACATAAGGCAAAATTATTATTAGCAACTATAATCCGTTATTTGTTAATAATAGCAGTTTTAACTTTTGAACGATATTTGACTGATAAATATTAAATAATATATGGAAATTGTTCAAGTTTTTTCCAACCTGAGCAGCAGCTGGGCATCCCCGGTAGTTGCAAATAATAGCACAAATGAAAGTGGCTTGGACAAAAATGGTGGGACACTTAACCAAACATCTTGTTGCACCACTGCAAACCATCAATTTCTGAAGCTCTCCATGAGACTTCTGCACCAGTCCACTGCTCGTCCTGAGCAAACTGCTCCAGGTGTGCCAGCTTGGAAGGGGGTCTTTCTCCAGATGGCATGTTTCAGTTGATATTTGGTGGGATTCAAATCGGGGCTCCTAGAAGGCCATTTAAGAACAGTCCAATATTTTGTTCTTCGCCGTTTTTGGGTACTTGTAGCTGTGTGTTTTGGCTCAATATCCTGACCTGCGACTGAGATAGAGCTTTCTAACACTGTAGTATGTTTTGCAGCAGAATGTCTTGATAGTCTTGAGATTTCATTATTCCCTGCACAGACTCAAGGCAACCTATGCCAGACACAGAGAAGCCACTTCTCACAGTAGTCATTTTGCTCTTTTCTTTGAAAACATCATTTTTCATCTGTAGGCACGGAGCTGTTTTGACTTGCCAAAGGCCATTCTACCAGAAGCATTGTGACTTGTCAGTAGACTTTTTAATGTTTCTCTTTAACCATGGAGTCCTCCAGGGTCTTCTTCCATTGAGCCCACTTGCACTCAAAACACGATCAGACACTGATGAACCTTTGACCCTGGAGTTCAGCTTGAATCTCTTTGGAAGTTGTCCTTGGCTTTTTGTCTACCATTCTCACTATCCTCCTGCCCATTCTGGGATCCATTTTCCTCTTCTGTCCAGGGAGGATGAGTACAGACCCGTGGACCTTACATTTTTTAATAATATTTGTAACTGTTGTCTTCTAGCCTTTGCTTTTAACATGCTTGTCTATCATTTTTCTTTCTGATGTCATCCGAGATCTCTCTCCATTGCTTTCTCTGGTCCATGTTTAGTGTGGGACACATGATGATACCCAGGGCTGCCGCCACCATTGAGACAAATTAGGCCTAGGGCATGGATCGTGAGGGGGGGAAAAACCCAGCCGCACGGATTAGCAACCGAATAGTCAGTTGCCGCACTAGTAAGCTTGGCCTAGGGTGCAAAATAACCTAGCACCGGCACTGATGATACCAAACATCAGAGTGACAACTTTTCTCCATTTAAGTAGGTTGAATAACTGATTGCATAACTGGAGATGTGTGATATGAATCACAGAAAACAGCTAACTTGAAAAATCACTCAAATCCAATTATTCATGATCTTTTCTAAGGGTATTGAGAAATGTGTCCAGGCCATTTTAGAATCTGTTTGTAGAATAAGCGATACTTGATTTCTTGTCACACTTGCTTTGATTTGCTTGACGAAATATCAAAGGCATGCAGGAATACGTGGGACAATGGCTTTTCATTTCATCCCTCTTCATGAGGCATGTAGCACTTTTTCAATGAGCTATAAGGGGACCAACAGATTTGTCCACATCTGTAAATCTCTCATAGGATGCCGTCCAAAGACATAGAGGTTAGGTGGACTGGCATTGATCAATAGGCCCTAGTTTGTGTTTGTGTTGTGTGCATGTGTTCACCCTGCAGTGGACTGTCACCCTGTCCTGTGACTGATTCTGCCCAATGCCGGCTGCCTTGCTACCCTGCCCTGAATAAGTGGCTGAGGAGGATGGATAGATTGGTGGATGGCAACAACACACTAAACAAGGCAGTGTTCTGTGCTCTGATATGAATAGAAATTTGAATTTTAAAAATTGAATAACTGAACATAGTGTTTGGACCAAAATATATTTTGCAATCACAGTTTCATTTCAAAGCCAAAAACAATTTTAGAAAGCAAAAGTAATCCTCTGAATAACGGACACTACCTATAAACTCTTGTCCTGTACTCACTTTAACACTGAATCTCTGCCTGTACCTTTATGCTGTAGGAGTCGTGAATACAAATGGTAATTGTTACACTGACACATTCTCGGATTTGATTCTAATTTTTTTTAATTTTGTGAGGCTAAGACCACGATTTCATAGAAATCTCCAAGGTAATACCATCCCTTGATTTGATTTTGTGCTTAGCTGGGAATCTGAATCTTCCTAATAAAGTTAGAAAAATTAACAGGAGGAGTACAGGCTTGAGCGGGATAAGAATGCTACTGTCAGATGACCATCAATCCCAAACCACACAGGTCTGTTATCTCTGATTTTGATGATATACTTTGTTAATCTCCAAAGGGAAATTGTCTTTTCGCATGTCTTTTTCAAGGGTCCAGCGGGACATAATCTCTTCTGGAAGTAATGGGATTTGAAACGACAACCTTGCAGATCCTTAGCCTCAGGGCCTCTACTCCAAACAGGTAGAGCTGACTTAATGGGCACTCTATTACATTATTTGAGTCAGATAACCCTTCTACAACCATATTTTTAACTATACTGTAACTGGTTGGAGCTCTGGAGTTCTGCAGCTTGACTCTATTGGCTCCCATTGAAATCAGCTCCACCTACTTGGAGCTCCAGGGTGGAGGCTTTGGGCTGCAGAGATACATATATGCTTGAGCCACTGATCCAAAATAAGTTCCTTTTGTGTGAAGGAGGTAAAATTTCCCAGAGCTCCTGCAGATGTCCCCCTTCAGCTTGAAGGCTAAATTGACAGTAACACTTGCAACAACCTTGCCCTCCAGCTTTAATACAGGATTGGGCAGTCCCTGGGAGTAATTTGGCTTTTTACAGAAGTTCAATAAACAAATATTATTATATTGTAACAAACAACAATCCCTCTCTCAAATAAACAACACAATGACTGAAAAAGGAAAGAAAAGTAAAAAGAAAGAAAACTGAATT